>NW_027001675.1:0-7202 GCF_036934945.1 Oncorhynchus masou masou
CATCCCCATCCCCCTGAACCAGCCCTGTCTCCCCATCCCCATCGCCCTGAACCAGCCCTGTCTCCCCATCCCCACCCCCTGAACCAGCCCTGTCTCCCCATCCCCATCCCCCTGAACCAGCCCTGTCTCCCCATCCCCACCCCTGAACCAGCCCTGTCTCCCCATCCCCCCCCTGAACCAGCCCTGTCTCCCCATCCCCATCCCCCTGAACCAGCCCTGTCTCCCCATCCCCATCGCCCTGAACCAGCCCTGTCTCCCCATCCCCATCGCCCTGAACCAGCCCTGTCTCCCCATCCCCACCCCTGAACCAGCCCTGTCTCCCCATCCCTACCCTGAACCAGCCCTGTCTCTCCATCCCCATCCCCCTGAACCAGCCCTGTCTCCCCATCCCCATCCCCCTGAACCAGCCCTGTCTCTCCATCCCCATACCCCTGAACCAGCCCTGTCTCCCATCCCCATAGCCCTGAACCAGCCCTGTCTCCCCATCCCCCCCCCTGAACCAGCCCTGTCTCACCATCCCCACCCCCTGAACCAGCCCTGTCTCACCATCCCCCTGAACCAGCCCTGTCTCTCCATCCCCATCCCCCTGAACCAGCCCTGTCTCCCATCCCCATAGCCCTGAACCAGCCCTGTCTCCCCATCCCCTCCCCTGAACCAGCCCTGTCTCACCATCCCCACCCCCCTGAACCAGCCCTGTCTCCCCATCCCCCTGAACCAGCCCTGTCTCCCATCCCCATAGCCCTGAACCAGCCCTGTCTCCCCATCCCCATCCCCCTGAACCAGCCCTGTCTCCCCATCCCCATCCCCATCCCCCTGAACCAGCCCTGTCTCACCATCCCCACCCCCCTGAACCAGCCCTGTCTCACCATCCCCCTGAACCAGCCCTGTCTCCCCATCCCCGTAAACCTGAACCAGCCCTGTCTCCCCATCCCCCTGAACCAGCCCTGTCTCCCCATCCCCATCCCCCTGAACCAGCCCTGTCTCACCATCCCCACCCCCCTGAACCAGCCCTGTCTCCCCATCCCCCCTGAACCAGCCCTGTCTCCCATCCCCACACCCTGAACCAGCCCTGTCTCCCATCCCCCTGAACCAGCCCTGTCTCCCATCCCCATCCCCTGAACCAGCCCTGTCTCCCCATCCCCCTGAACCAGCCCTGTCTCCCCATCCCTATCCCCCTGAACCAGCCCCTGTCTCCCCATCCCCCCTGAACCAGCCCTGTCTCCCCATCACCCCTGAACCAGCCCTGTCTCCCATCCCCATCCCCTGAACCAGCCCTGTCTCCCCATCCCCCTGAACCAGCCCTGTCTCCATCCCATCCCCCACCCCCTGAACCAGCCCTGTCTCCCCATCCCCCTGAACCAGCCCTGTCTCCCCATCCCCATCCCCCTGAACCAGCCCTGTCTCCCCATCCCCATCGCCCTGAACCAGCCCTACTCCCAACTGAAGAAGGAGGTGAGCGTGAGCAGCATTGTGTTGAATGACATGTCAGTTGGCATGTTCACAGGTACTGAAATGCATGAAGGGCGGGAATATCTGATTCTCAGTCAGGAAAATCACCAACCTGGCAGCCAATATCAGAACCTTGAAAAGAGGCGGCTCTTAAAGATGGATGAAGTCTCCTCCTGTCTGAGCAACACTGATTGCTGCACTGAAATGGATGTTACACTCAGTGTAGCAAGAAACACAATGGCAGAGGAAGAAGTTGTGATGAGACCTCTCAAGAGGACACAGCTCAGGACAGTGCAGCAACAGTGTTTGGAAACACTGTGTTTTTTACTATGGATTTACATCATCAGTGATCGGACACGTAGGTTCCGCCACTGCAAAACCCTTTGAATCATTGTCTGCTGTTCTGAAAGTTGGGCAGATTAGTGAGGATAAAGTCCTTCTGGGTGCCAAACCACTGATCACTTACATATCTCCAGAGATCTACACCTGAGTTTCAACATGAAGTATCTGAGATCTGATAACGGTTTTCAACATGAAGATCAGAGATCACATTGAGTTTCAACACAAGTATCTCCAGAGATCGACACCTGGAGTTTCAACATGAAGTATTCCAGATCTGACACCTGAGTTTCAACATGAAGTATTCCAGAGATCTGACACCTGAGTTTCAAATAAGGAAGTATTCCAGAGATCCTGACACCTGAGTTTCACATGAAGTATTCCAGAGATCTGACACTGAGTTTAACTGAAGTATTCCTCCTAACCTGTCCCCTTGGTCTCCACGAAGAAGACACCTGAACACCTTATATGCTGACCCTTCCCCTAATCTGTCCCTTGGTCTCCTGACACTGAACCTGTATATGCTGCCACTTCCCCCCCTAACTTGCCCCTCTGGTCTCCTGACACCTGAACACTGTATATGCTGCCA
The DNA here is from genome assembly GCF_036934945.1 of Oncorhynchus masou masou. NCBI lineage: Eukaryota > Metazoa > Chordata > Actinopteri > Salmoniformes > Salmonidae > Oncorhynchus > Oncorhynchus masou. Next base: position 2,378 of record NW_027001675.1, read on the forward strand.
CTTTCTCTCCCTTTTCCTTAACTTGTCCCCTTGGTCTCCTGAACACAGGGCTGCCACTTCCCCAATTTGTAAGATGCAGCTTGCAACAAAGCATTTTTGGAGAAGTGGGCATTGCTTACGATATTTGTGGTGGCGAGAGCTTTTCAGTAAGATAAAACTGATAAACAAATTATTAGAGGTCCACTATGTCCCAGGACAGCTTTGCAGTCTTGCCATGCTGTGCCGTTGAAAGTCAAGTTAGCTAGAAAGCTGGAGTTCAAAGACTTAATCGTGGACTTCACGAGCAGGAAGGCCTGGCGCTGGGCTCTTGGGGAGTAAGGCTGAACAAGGACCATAGCTGTTGATAAAGGACATGGCTATGGATATTTGATCACGACACACATGACGCCTTACAGGCTTAGAACAAGATATATCTAAAAGTAATGGCTGGATTGCCATAAAATTTGTTGAGTACAATCAAGACCCCAAGTGGAAGAAAACCTATTGATTTGCGGACCTCTTGACCTTTCCTCTAGCGCCACCATCAGGCCTTTTCATTTAATTTTCCATTTCTACTTTTACAGCTGCTTATTTTCTAGTTGGTATGTATACTTAGTTCAAAAATCTGCTGGGTTAGATTTTATCATTTTATTTGTTATATCATTCTAGATGTTAATGTTAATTTATTTTAAATTGAAGAGGTTAATGTATATTTAAGTTATATTTATTTTAAGTTATTCAATAATGTTAAGAGAATTTTCCATTGAAGAATTTTCCAACGTAGGTAATTCCAGTGGTGGACTCGTAATCGGTGCACAAGTTCAACTTGAGCTGATAAGGACAATTGTCAAGCCTGCCTGAACAGGCAGTTAACCCACTGTTCCTAGGCCATCATTGAAAATAAGAATTTTGTTCTTAATTGACTTGCCTAGTAAAATAAAGTAAAAAAAAATTTAGACTGCAATGATAAGATTTTTATAGAGTGGCATTGGGGTCTTGCATCAAACAGTGAATCTCACTGTATGCAGAATGTTGCATGTCTGCACAGTGTTCTATTTTCACAGCTCCCTGTCAGTAAATATTAGATTACAAGAGAGTTGCAAGCCTGCAAAATGCGCCAGAGTTATTTAAAGCCGCATCAAGTCGATTGCTCTGGAGTTGTGTGGTTACAGCAATTGCACAGGGTTGGTGTGGCCTGTGGTGGGGAGGCCCAATGTGATACATTTTCATGTGACACACACACACACACACACACACACACACACACACACACACACACACACACACACACACACACACACACACACACACACACACACACAGTGGAGGCTGCTGAGGAGAGAACTGCTCATAATAATGGCTGGAACAGAGTGAATGGAATGGCATCAGACATGGAAACCATGGAAACCATGCATTTGATGCATCTTTGATACTATTCCATTGATTCCGCCTCCAGTCATTGCCACGAGCCCATCCTCCCCAATTAAGGTGCCACCAACCTCCTGTGACACACACAACACCCCAACCCCCCCCCCCACACACTGACTGCCTCACACTCACCATCCAATCCAGCCAGCGATCCGTAGTCCTTCTGTGCTTTCCTCTGCGTCTGATCCAGCTGCTGCTGCTGCGGACCTCCACGTCCTGCTGGGAAACGTAGTCCTCTGCGTAGTCCAGAGGGAAGTCCAGGTCCTGGTACAAGGGAGAGGTAGAGATCGGTGTTGCTGCCCCACGGTGGCGGGAGGCCGGCTGGGCGGGGGAGGAGAGGTACAGGGAGACCAGGTCCTGGAGCACCTGGCGGTCTCGGTCCTGGGGGCGGGACCCTTTACCCCCGGCGTGAGAAGAAGGGCGGGGGAAACCACCACCCTCCAGAGAGTTAAGAGAGCGCTCCTCGTCGCCTTGGTAACCATACTGCTCCTTAATAAACCCATAAACAGACACAGAGATGCCCTCTGGGAAAAGGAATTGATACAATCTACTGTATTTATTATGGATCCCCATTAACTTCCCGGGGTCCAGCAGAATGAAGGCAGTTTCTACAATTTAAAAACATTACAATACATTCACAGATTTCCCACTGTGTGCCCTCTGGCCCCGACTCTACAACTACCTACAGTACTAAATCCATGTGAACGTGTGTGTATAGTGCTTATGGTATCATATGTGTCTGCATGTGTCTGTGTGTGTGTCTTCACAGTCCCCACTGTTCCATAAGGTGGATTTTTACCTGTTTTTAAAATCTTACTTTACTGTTTGCATCAGTTACCTGATGTGGAATAGAGTTCCAATGGCTCTATGCATTTTTTTTTATTTTTTTTTATTAAAATGTAACCTTTATTTAACTAGGCAAGCCGTTAAGAACAAATTCTTATTTACAATGACAGCTTACCGGGAACAGTGGGTTGGCTGCCTTGCTCAGGGGCAGAATGACAGATTTTTACCTTGTCAGCTCTAGGGATTCAACCCAGAAACCTTTCGGTTACTGGCCCAACTTTCTAATCACCAGGCTACCCAAGCCGCCCCATGTAGTTCTGCACCTCCCATAGTCTGTTCTGGACTTGGGGACTGTGAAGAGACCTCGTGGCATGTCTTGTGGGTGTTATATGGTATCTATCTACAGTGTATTTACACCATACTACTCATAGTTATATGGTATCTATGTACTGTATATACATTCTTACATACATGAACTGTATGTGGTAATAGTAGTTGTGTGTATGAATGTATATACAGTAGATAGATACCATATAACTATGAGTCGTATGATATAAATACACTGTAGGTGTGTGTGTGTGTGTGTGTGTGTGTGTGTGTGTGTGTGTGTGTGTGTGTGTGTGTGTGTGTGTGTGTGTGTGTGTGTCCATTCCCACCTGGCGGTAGGTGTAAGGGTCCAGACTTTGCATGTGGAGGGACTGGGAGGCCTTGGGGGGATCCACGATCATGTAGTCCAGGTAACTCTGCATCAGGTCTGGGTTGGGATCGTCCCCTTGAGCCTTGGTCCTGGAGCTGGGAGGATACTGCATCTTGGAAAGATGGGCATTCTGCACAGGTTCTGAGGACCTGAGAAATACAGTATGAATGGAGAATATCAGAATAAGGCCAACCCATTAGCACTGCAGACCCTTATAGGGAACATAGCTTCCCTCACTCACAAGAACTCAACTTCCAAGTCATCCTGCACCTGTCTAAAAATGGCTTCCATCTACTGCAGGAGTATTTGACCACAGTCCTCTGAGGATGGCTTCCCTCTACTGCAGGAGTATTTGACCACAGTCCTCTGAGGATGGCTTCCCTCTACTGCAGGAGTATTTGACCACAGTCCTCTGAGGATGGCTTCCCTCTACTGCAGGAGTATTTGACCACAGTCCTCTGAGGATGGCTTCCTCTACTGCAGGAGTATTTGACCACAGTCCTCTGAGGATGGCTTCCCTCTACTGCAGGAGTATTTGACCACAGTCCTCTGAGGATGGCTTCCCTCTACTGCAGGAGTATTTGACCACAGTCCTCTGAGGATGGCTTCCCTCTACTGCAGGAGTATTTGACCACAGTCCTCTGAGGATGGCTTCCCTCTACTGCAGGAGTATTTGACCACAGTCCTCTGAGGATGGCTTCCCTCTACTGCAGGAGTATTTGACCACAGTCCTCTGAGGATGGCTTCCTCTACTGCAGGAGTATTTGACCACAGTCCTCTGAGGATGGCTTCCCTCTACTGCAGGAGTATTTGACCACAGTCCTCTGAGGATGGCTTCCCTCTACTGCAGGAGTATTTGACCACAGTCCTCTGAGGATGGCTTCCCTCTACTGCAGGAGTATTTGACCACAGTCCTCTGAGGATGGCTTCCCTCTACTGCAGGAGTATTTGACCACAGTCCTCTGAGGATGGCTTCCCTCTACTGCAGGAGTATTTGACCACAGTCCTCTTCGGGCCACTGTGACTTAGTCTCCTTGTGCTCTGTCAGACGCTCAGTGACAGTGACTGACTGTCTGCTTAGGTCACTCATCAATGGGACCACAATGGAATTAAGTATCTGAATGAATTGTGCTATTCCGACCACGTTTAAAAATACATGTACTGTGTGTATACGTTTTTAACTGACAAATAAAACCAACCAATCAATCAACTACCAGTGGAAGAGAGAGACGCAGAGGCTGTGGCCTGTTCCTCGTGGACTGGATTTTAAACATCTCTTCTCTAAACTCAAAGATCTGGTTCTGGGGTTTTCTAAAGGTCTCTCCTAATCTCATAACCTTTCCTGGCTGCTATTACAAAACAATTCCCCCATTGAGTCACAGACCTTCCTGTGGAAATCGGCAGACAAATAGAACAGATGTAATTATAGATCTGCTTTTAATTATAGTCAACAGAGCAGGAGACTCACTGAGACGAGGGGTTGTCATGACGTCCAGACAGGGGGCGGGTCAGTGAAACACGGCTCAGCTCCTTGCGAATGACGTACTGGGTGATGTCATCCTGCCAGGACAATCCTGCACAGCCATAGAGCCGATACAGATGTCAATCACAGTAGCCATAGATGTAACCTGGTAACTTGAGTAGTGTGACCTTATAGAGCCCTCAGCCCTGTTGCCGTGGTAGCAGATGAGACCTGATTATCTGTTCATGATCTTCACCATCACTAAGGTAACAGTTCACTTTTACAACCACACTCTGGACCTAACAACCTTTGTGGGAATGGGTTAGTGAGTATGCATGGAGTATGGATATGTCTATTTATGGCTATTTGTGGTGTGTGTGTGTGTGTACATGTGTGTGTGTGACTTTAATTACCTTGCATCATCAGTTCCTTGAGCACCTCCTGTAGTCTGTGCAGCACAGGCACTGACACCT
>NW_027001676.1:0-7202 GCF_036934945.1 Oncorhynchus masou masou
CCTCCTCCACCCCCTCCCCTTCTCATCTCCCTCCTCCACCCCTCCCCTTCTCATCTCCGCTCCTCCACCCCTCCCCTTCTCATCTCCCCCTCCTCCACCCCTCCCTTCTCATCTCCCTCCTCCACCCCTCCCCTTCTCATCTCCCTCCTCCACCCCTCCCCTTCTCATCTCCCTCCTACACCCCTCCCCTTCTCATCTCCCTCCTCCACCCCTCCACCCTCCCTTCTCATCTCCCTCCTCGCCTCCCTCTCACTCCCCTCCCCTTCTCATCTCCCTCCTCCACCCTCCTTCCCTCTCCTCATCTCCCTCCCTCCCACCCCTCCCCTTCTCATCTCGCCTCCTCCTCCACCCCTCCCCCTTCTCATCTCCCTCCTCTACACCCCTCCCTTCTCATCTCCCTCCTCCTCCACCCTCCCCTTCCTCATCTCCCCTCCTCCCCACTCCCTCCTCCCTTCTCATCTCCCTCCTCCACCCCAACAGCAGCATTCCCCTCCAGGCTAGATATCCCAGGACTGAGCCCTGTCTGCTCCAGCAGCTCCACACATCTGCCCCCCACTCTCTCTGAAGGCTGTAATACAGCGTGACAGGTGCCCCCCACATGCACACAGACATGCGTGCACTATGCATTTCTCCATAGGATAAATAACTTTTCGTGACGGTTACCCGGACACAGATTAAGTCTAGTCCTGAGGATTTTCTATGGAGAATCTCCATTTAAAGTGCCTTTTAGTCCAGGACTTTGTGATGAAAGGGGTTATGTCGGTATAAGAGTTGTTTGAGATGCTACAATAGAAAAGGTTGTTCTCTGTAACTCAGAGTTTTACAGCCGAAACACAGCAGAAGTAATAATGTAAAATATGTTCGTTGTGCTTGACTGCGCTTGCCTCCTACATATTGAAGTCACAGTGGTGAATTTCAAAGTTGGTTGAGTCGGAGAGATGGAAAAGTTTTAGGGTGGAGACTGAAGGATGAGGGTCGCTAAAACTTAGCGAAAACAAAAAATAACTTTGGCCGAGGTCCTGCTATTTCTCTCTTTCAGACTCTCTCCATCTCTCTGTCTCTGACCCTATCATTGTCTCTCTGTCTCTGTCTTGTCTTTCTCTGTCTCTGTCTCTTTCTCTCTGTCTCTCTGTCTCTCTCTCTGTCTCTGTCTCTGTCTCGCTTTTTCTCTCTGTCTCTCGCTCATTGTCTACCCCTCCCTCTCCTTTCCCCTCCCTCTGTCTGCAGACGCCGAATGTTCATGGCACACTCAGCAGGCTCAACTATTGCAGTGAGAAGTGTTGAGATTGCATCACATGAAGAAAGGAGAGCTGATTGAAAAGGAGAGAAGGAGGAGAACAGGGAGAGAAGTAAAGGGAAAGTACCTCTGAGGGATGGGAAGGGGAGGAGAAGCTACTTCTTTCACCTCTGTCTCTGTCTCTCTCTCTGTCTCTCTCTGTCTCTGTCTCTGTCTCTGTCTCTCTCTCTCTGTCTCTCTGTCTCTCTCTCTCTCTCTCTCACTCTCTCTCTCTCACTCTCTCTCGCTCTCACTCTCACCCTCTCTGTCAATCATTCTCCATACATTTGTTAGTTATAGTGAGTATCATCATTTCGCATTTTTTTGCGTGACAAAGTGGGATTGAAGTGATATTCCATTATGTCAAAGTGAAAAGAAAATTATACAAATGTTAACATTAATACAAAATGAAATAACTAAAATATAGTTGTTTCAAAAGTATTCACCCCATTTGTTTAGACAAACCTACATTAGTTCAGACAAACCTACATTAGTTCAAGAGTAAAATTTGGCTTAAGAAGGTTCCTCAGTCAAGTATTGAATTTCAAGCACAGATTCAACTACAAAGACCTTTTTGAAAGCCTCATAAAGAAGGGCAGTGATTGGTAGATGGGTAACAATAGCAAATAAATCATGGAATATCTCTTTAAGGATGGTCAACTGAATCATTATGCCGAGGGTGATGTATTAAACCACCCAGACACAAGAAAGATACAGTCGTCTTTCTGAACTGAGCTGCAGGACAGGAAGGAACCTGCTCAGGGATGTCACCATGAGGCCATTGGTGATTTTAAAACAGCTACAGAGGTCAATGGCTGCGAAGGTGGAAAACTGAAGATGGATCAACAGCATTATCGTTACTACGTCCTTATAAGGCTTCTTATGCAATACCATTGCAACATTATATGCATGTATAAAGACTTGGTTTTTAGACACAGAGAGAAAGTGCATATGCTGTTGCATAATGCCTTATAAGGACATAGTGGGATGGAGGGATGGAGAAATTTGACGAGAGAGAGGGACGAAGAGGAAGAAATAGAAGAATATAACTTTTACAGAAAGTCAGAACAGACATAACTAACAAAGGTATGAAGAGACATTCCCTAAAAAAACAAAATGAAATGAAAAAACAGTCTTATGACAAACAGCAGGAGAGACAGAGAGAGAGTGGATGAAATTAAAGAGTAGAGAATAGTAGAGGAAAAGGGGAGTTTATGAGAAAAAAGGGAGTGAGGGAATGGAGAGGAGAGAGAGGAAGGAAGGAGAGAAAGAGAAGGAGGGAGAGAAGCAGTGAAAGAGGGCAAAAGAGAGGCGTTAGGAGGGTATGAGAGAGTTGAGAGTTAAGGCAAGCCACAGGAAGGGAGGGAGGGATAGAAGCAGTGAAAGAGGGCAAGAGAGAGGCGTTAGGAGGGTATGATAGAGTTGAGAGTTAAGGCAAGCCACAGGAAGGGAGGGAGGGATAGAAGGAGTGAAAGAGGGAAAGAGAGAGGCGTTAGGGGTTATGATACATCTGAGGATTTGGAGAAGAAATTAAGCCACAGGAAAAAGAATGAGAGAGAGAAGGAGGGAGAGAAGAAAAAGGGAGGGAGAGAGAATGAGTGAAAGAGGGCCAGGGAGAGGCGAAAGGGGTGATACAGAGGAAAGGAACGCCACAGGAAGGAGAGAAAGAAGAAGGGAGGGAGAGAGAAGGAGTGAAAAGAGGGCAAGGGAGAGACTTAAAGGGGTGATACAGAGGAAAGGAACGCCACAGGAAGGAGAGAAAGAAGAAGGGAGGGAGAGAGAAGGAGTGAAAGAGGGCAAGGGGAGAGGCGTGTACAGAGGAGTGAGAGGCCAGCTCAGGGCGCCGTGGAAACGAAGGTTTCCTGTCTGAGGAGGAAAGAATCTCATCTCAGGGTGGTGATACACCACTGTGTGTGTGTGTGTGTGTGTGTGAGACATACTGTACTCTAGAGCTAAGGGTATAGAGGGGGTGTGACTGCCTGTGGTGCAGTGTGTGTTGGGTGGTGGGGGATCAGTAAGGGGGCCTGGGCATTCTGCCCAAAGGGAGGTCATTGAGGAAAAGAGTGAGAGGAAGGGGGAGCTGTGAGTGTGTGTGTGTTGTGTGTGTGTGTGTCTGCATACATATGTGGTATATGTGCATGCCTCAACAATACTCTGAATAGCAGTGTGTGTGTGAGAAGTTAGGGAGGTTCTTATGGAATGCAGAGCCACTGTGGTGAGTTGGCACGCGGTGAGATGTGTGTGTGTGTGTGTGTGTACTGTATGTCACCGTGTGTGTAACTAACAGTAACACTGACTTCATTGTGGTGAGGAGTCTGTTCTATATTACTGCATATTGGAGATATTTTCTGTATTATACAATTGCAGTGTGTATCCCAACAGGTTTACACTTATTCCAGTTCAGTGGGTTTACTGTAAAAATGTGTTAATATACTAGACTTCATGGCTCTAATCGCCCTGCTACCCTTCGAATTTGACATTAATGTGGAGCTGATAGGGAAGCTTTAATGAAAGTCAGTAGATGAAAATGCTGCCTTTGTGAATAAATAAATGAAACCGTGTGTGTGTGTGTGTGTGTGTGTGTGTGTGTGTGTGTTGTTTTGAAGCTGGCTGCAGCTGGTGTAGTATAGTGACGTCTCCCTCCTCAGCACCTGAACTAACTGTCACTGACCTCTTCTGTCCAAGCTTTCACCACCAGCTACACACTGATGTCATTGACAGATCCGTGTTAGACTCTGACCTCACACAGTCACTCACATAAATCTGAGTCAGGATTTGACGCTCACTAAGGAGTTCACTGGGTCAAACCTTTTTGCTGACTCTGGAAAGGGCGGGTGGGGTCTGTGCGCATATGCAAGTGTGTACGTACACATTTGTGTGTGCGTGAGTGCAATGCATACTGTGTGTATGCGTGCGTTCATACAGTATAGTGTGTGTGCATACAGTGTGAGTGTTTGTGTGTATGGGGCATCTTAAGTGAGCGTTTGGTTGACAGGTCAGACATGTACTCTTCGCAGCATGCTGTGAGACTGGGTGGATCTTCCCCTAGTCTTCCACTAGTGTTTAGCAGCCCTAACAGACGTGGTTCTCTCTCACAGAACCACTGTACTGTACAGGGAGTTGCTGACGTGTGTGTGTCTGAGCGGATGAGAAAATGGGACAGTGTGTGTGTGTGTGTAATTGCACATTTAAGAGAGGAATAGGATGAAAGACAGAGAGATAGCAAGTGGGCTTGTTGAGACAAGTGTGAGTGGGTGTATGTGTAGACTTTTAGTGTAGAGGGAGTGTAGATGTGTGTCGAACATGGGAGGCCCAAGGGAGACACAAATATCTCATTCAGACACACACCACACTGTCCCAGTCTGTTTCTCTATGGGAGGTAGAGGGGGACAAAGGCTTCTCTGAGAGAAGCAGAGAGGGGCTTCTTTCTACAAAGAGCAGCTGACCCCATCCCATGGCTCAGTGAGGAAGTGTATGGGGTGAACAAACACATACTCTGCCCTGTACTCATCCCCCCACTCATCCATTTGTTATGTGTGTAACAAATATGTGTGTGCAAAAGCTCTTGTGTGTGTGCAACATTTGCGTGTATGTGTGTGTGTAACATGATGTGTGTGTAAAGGCCTCTGTGCGTGTGTGTAGAATGATGTGTGTGTGTAACGTGTGTATGTAACGTGTGTGAAAGCTCTTGTTGCGTGTGAGAAAGTTGCTTCTGAACAAACCCAGTCCCACCCAGTTGATGGAAATATGCACAGAGAGCCATGTCTCAATGTTACAGTTAATTGCCTGTGGCTACTGAGGAAAAGCACTTTGGATCTGGGTCACGCTATTGTATTCATGCCCAGTAACATACCATAATACTTAGCTATAGGATTACCATCCCATAATACTTAGCTATAGGATTACCATCCCATAATACTTAGCTATAGGATTACCATCCCATAATACTTAGCTATAGGATTACCATACCATCATATTTAGCTATATGATTACCATACCATATTACTTAGCTATAGGATTACCATCCCATAATACTTAGCTATAGGATTACCATCCCATAATACTTAGCTATAGGATTACCATACCATAATACTTAGCTATAGGATTACCATCCCATAATACTTAGCTATAGGATTACCATACCATAATACTTAGCTATAGGATTACCATCCCATAATACTTAGCTATAGGATTACCATACCATAATATTTAGCTATATGATTACCATACCATATTACTTAGCTATAGGATTACCATACCATAATATTTAGCAATATGATTACCATACCATACCATAATACTTAGCTATAGGATTACCATACCATAATATTTAGCTATATGATTACCATACCATATTACTTAGCTATAGGATTACCATACCATATTACTTAGCTATATGATTACCATACCATAATACTTAGCTATAGGATTACCATACCATATTACTTAGCTATAGGATTACCATACCATATTACTTAGCTATATGATTACTATACCATAATACTTAGCTATAGGATTACCATACCATAATACTTAGCTATATGATTACTATACCATAATATTTAGCTCTAGGATAACCATACCATACCATAATACTTAGATATATGATTACCATACCATAATACTTAGCTATAGGATTACCATACCATAATATTTAGCTATATGATTACCATACCATATTACTTAGCTATATAGGATTACCATACCATAATACTTAGCTATAGGATTACCATACCATAATATTTAGCTATAGGATAGGATTACCATACCATATTACTTAGCTATAGGATTACCATACCATATTACTTAGCTATATGATTACCATACCATAATACTTAGCTATAGGATAGGATACCATACCATAATATTTAGCTATATGATTACCATACCATATTACTTAGCTATAGGATTACCATACCATAATATTTAGCTATATGATATGATTACCATACCATACCATAATACTTAGCTATATACCATAATAGGATATTACCATACCATACCATAATACTTAGCTATAGGATGATATACCATAATACCATACCATAATACTTAGCTATAGGATTACCATACCATAATATTATTTAGGATAGGATTACCATACCATAATACTTAGCTATAGGATTACCATACCATACCATAATATTTAGCTATAGGATTACCATACCATAAAATAATACTTAGCTATAGGATTACCATACCATAATATTTAGCTATATGATTACCATACCATATTACTTAGCTATAGGATTACCATACCATAATACCATAATATTTAGCATAATATTTAGGATATGATTACCATACTATATAATATTTAGCTAGGATGATTACCATACCATAATATTTAGCTATATAGGATTACCATACCATAATATTTAGCTATATGATTACCATACCATAATACTTAGCTATAGGATTACCATCCCATAATACTTAGCTATAGGATTACCATACCATAATATTTAGCTATATAGGATTACCATCCCATAATACTTAGCTATAGGCTAGGATTACCATACCATAATACTTAGCTATAGGATTACCATCCCATAATACTTAGCTATATAGGATAACCATCCCATAATACTTAGCTATAGGATTACCATACCATAATATTTAGCTATATGATTACCATACCATATTACTTAGCTATAGGATTACCATACCATAATATTTAGCAATAGGATTACCATACCATACCATAATACTTAGCTATAGGATTACCATACCATAATATTTAGCTATAGGATTACCATACCATATTATTTAGCTATATGATTACCTATACCATAATATTTAGCAATATGATTACTTTTCATGTACCTTAGATTATATGATACCATATTACTTAGCTATAGGATTACCCCATCCCCATAATATTTAGCTATATGATTACCATACCATATTACTTAGCTATAGGATT
>NW_027001677.1:0-7202 GCF_036934945.1 Oncorhynchus masou masou
CCTCACACCCAGTCTCTACATCCTCTACCTACTACCTCCACCCAGTCTCTACATCCTCTACCTCCTACCTCCACCCACTCTCTCCATCCTCTACCTACTACCTCCACCCAGTCTCTCCATCTTCTACCTCCTACCTCCACCCAGTCTCTTCATCCTCTACCTCCATCCTCTACCAACTACCTCACACCCAGTCTATATATCATCTACCTACTACCTCCACCCAATCACTCCATCCTCTACCTCCTCTACCTCCCATCCTCTACCCCCTACTCTCTCCATCATCTACCTGCTACCTCCACCCAGTCACTCCATCCACTACCTCCTCTACCTTCCATCCTCTACCTCCCACTCTCTCCATCCTCGACCTCCATCCTCCACCCAGTCTCTACATCCTCATCCTCCTACCTCCACCCAGTCTCTACATCCTCTACCTCCAACCTCCACCCAGTCTCTACATCCTCTACCTCCAACCTCCACCCAGTCTCTCCATCCTCTACCTCCCTCCTCCACCCAGTCTCCCCGTCCTCTACATCCCTCCTCCCATCCTCCCCCCACTCTCTCCATCCTCTACATTCCTCCTCCACTAACTCTCTCCCTCCTCTACCTCCCCCTCCTCTACCTCCGCTTCTCCCCCTCTACCTCCCTCTTCCCATGCTCTCCCCACTCTCTACATCCTCTACCACCCTCCTCTCACTCTCCCCCTCTCTCTCCATCCTCTTCCTCCCTCCTCTACCTCCCTCCTTCCATCCTCCTCTCACTCTCTTCATCCTCTACCTCCCTCCTCCCATCCTCACCCAGTCTCTCCATCCTCTACCTACTACCTCCACCCAGTCTCTCCGTCCTCTACCAACTACCTCACACCCAGTCTATATATCATCTACCTACTACCTCCATGCAGTCTCTCCTTCTTCTACCTCCTACCTCCACCCAGTATCTACATCCTCTACCTCCTACCTCCACCCAGTCTCTCCATCATCTACCTACTACCTCCACCCAGTCTCTACATCCTCTACCTCCTACCTCCACCCACTCTCTCCATCCTCTACCTACTACCTCCACCCAGTCTCTCCATCCTCTACCTCCTACCTCCACCCAGTCTCTTCATCCTCTACCTCCTACCTCCACCCAGTCTCTTCATCCTCTACCTCCATCCTCTACCAACTACCTCACACCCAGTCTATATATCATCTACCTACTACCTCCACCCAGTCTCTACATCCTCTACCTCCTACCTCCACCCACTCTCTCCATCCTCTACCTACTACCTCCACCCAGTCTCTCCATCTTCTACCTCCTACCTCCACCCAGTCTCTTCATCCTCTACCTCCATCCTCTACCACCTACCTCACACCCAGTCTATATATCATCTACCTACTACCTCCACCCAGTCACTCCATCCTCTACCTCCTCTACCTCCCATCCTCTACCCCCTACTCTCTCCATCATCTACCTCCTACCTCCACCCAGTCACTCCATCCTCTACCTCCTCTACCTCCCATCCTCTAACCCCCACTCTCTCCATCCTCTACCTACTACCTCCACCCAGTCACTCCATCCACTACCTCCTCTACCTCCCATCCTCTACCCCCTACTCTCTCCATCCTCTACCTCCCTCCTCCACCCAGTCTCTCCATCTTCTACCTCCTACCTCCACCCAGTCTCTTCATCCTCTACCTCCATCCTCTACCACCTACCTCACACCCAGTCTATATATCATCTACCTACTACCTCCACCCAGTCACTCCATCCTCTACCTCCTCTACCTCCCATCCTCTACCCCCTACTCTCTCCATCATCTACCTCCTACCTCCACCCAGTCTCTTCATCCTCTACCTCCATCCTCTACCAACTACCTCACACCCAGTCTATATATCATCTACCTACTACCTCCACCCAATCACTCCATCCTCTACCTCCTCTACCTCCCATCCTCTACCCCCTACTCTCTCCATCATCTACCTGCTACCTCCACCCAGTCACTCCATCCACTACCTCCTCTATCTCCCATCCTCTACCCCCCACTCTCTCCATCCTTTACCTCCATCCTCCACTCAGTCTCTACATCCTCATCCTCCTACCTCCACCCAGTCTCTACATCCTCTACCTCCAACCTCCACCCAGTCTCTACATCCTCTACCTCCAACCTCCACCCAGTCTCTCCATCCTCTACCTCCCTCCTCCACCCAGTCTCCCCGTCCTCTACATCCCTCCTCCCATCCTCCCCCCACTCTCTCCATCCTCTACATTCCTCCTCCACTAACTCTCTCCCTCCTCTACCTCCCCCTCCTCTACCTCCGCTTCTCCCCCTCTACCTCCCTCTTCCCATGCTCTCCCCACTCTCTACATCCTCTACCACCCTCCTCTCACTCTCCCCCTCTCTCTCCATCCTCTTCCTCCCTCCTCTACCTCCCTCCTTCCATCCTCCTCTCACTCTCTTCATCCTCTACCTCCCTCCTCCCATCCTCCCCCAGTCTCTCCATCCTCTACCTCCCTCCTCCCATCCACCCCCACTCTCTCCATCCTCTACCTCCCTCCTCCTATCCTCCCCCCACTCTCTCCATACTCTTCCTCCCTCCTCTACCTCCCTCCTTCCATCCTCCTCTCACTCTCTCCCTCCTCTACCTCCCTACTCCCATCCTCCCTCAGTCTCTCCATCCTCTAACTCCCTCCTCCCATCCACCCCCACTCTCTCCATCCTCTACCTCCCTCCTCCTATCCTCCCCCCACTCTCTCCATACTCTTCCTCCCTCCTCTACCTCCCTCCTTCCATCCTCCTCTCACTCTCTCCCTCCTCTACCTCCCTACTCCCATCCTCCCCCAGTCTCTCCATCCTCTACCTCCCTCCTCCCATCCACCCCCACTCTCTCCATCCTCTACCTCCCTCCTCCTATCCTCCCCCACTCTTTCCATCCTCTTCCTCCCTCCTCCCATCCTCCCCCACTCTCTCTATTCTCTACCTCCCTCCTCACATCCACCCCCACTCTCTTCATCCTCTTCCTCCCTCCACCCAGTCTCTCCATCCTCTACCTCCCTCCTCCACTTCCTCCCCCCACTCTCTCTATACTCTACCTCCCTCCTCCCATCCACCCCACTCTTCATCCTCTACCTCCCTCCTCCCATCCTCCCCCCACTTTCTCCCTCCTCTAACTCCCTCCCCCCACTTTCTCTGTTCTCTTCCTCATGTCCCCCCCCGCTCTCTCTCCCTTCTACCTCCCACTCTCTCCATCCTCTCCCTGTTGTGACAGACACAGAGAGGGTCAGCCATTTGCATGGCTGTCGGCTGCTCAGTGGTAAGCCGAAAATTGCATTTGTCGATGGGACTGGGATTAACTTATTTTGGATTTACTGGAATGCAGAGGACTTTGCTAAACAAGCGAGAGAGGGATTGGGGAAGATTGGGCAAAGAAGGAGGAGAGGGAGGTGTGTGTGCGTGTGCGTGTGTGTGTGTGTGTGTGTGTGTGTGTGTGTGTGTGTGTGTGTGTGTGTGTGTGTGTGTGTGTGTGTGTGTGTGTGTGTGTGTGTGTGTGTGTGTGTGTGTGTGTGTGTGTTTGAGCGAAGGGAGTGACAGTAACAGTAAATAGAAACAAATAAGTCCCAATACTCTGCTTTACATGACGTGTACAGCATATGTCCATCTGAGTGTTCAGCGCCTGAACCCATAGTCCTTTGTAAACATTCTGAATCTCCTAACACCCTTTAAATTGGGGGTAATCTCACACAATGCCACGGTAACAAGCGATGGCGATAAGGAAACTATGTCAGCGTTTTTTCCCAATCATCTAACGTTAATAACGTAAATCTCCTTTTCATACGCGGCGAAGCAACTCACCCCATTACTTTTGAGGAAAGCTTCTTTTCTTTTTCTGAGTTATTT
Organism: Oncorhynchus masou masou; assembly: GCF_036934945.1. Classification (NCBI taxonomy): domain Eukaryota; kingdom Metazoa; phylum Chordata; class Actinopteri; order Salmoniformes; family Salmonidae; genus Oncorhynchus; species Oncorhynchus masou. The sequence goes on from NW_027001677.1 coordinate 3,875, forward strand.
GGGGAAACCGAGAAAATATGTTTAGTAAGAGGTTCTATTTACTTCCCAGGAGAGAAGAAGTGAATAGAAAATGTACATATTTACTGATACTTTCTACAGTAGAGTTACTGTGAGCTTCACTGTGCTTGGCCTCGGAATGAGATACGTCTCAACCCCAGCATATGTTGTTCTGGGGAGACAGACTACACACACACACACACACACACACACACACACACACACAGACTACACACACACACACACACACACACACACACACACACACACACACACACACACACACACACACACACACACACAGACAGACACACAGACTACACACACACACACACACACACACACACACACACACACACACACACACACACACACACACACACACACACACACACACACACACACACACACACACACACACACACACACAGACTACACACACACACACACACACACACACACACACACACACACACACACACACACACACACACACACACACACACACACAGTGAGATATCACCAGTGTGATACTGAGTGAGATTCTACTGATGGTAATGTGTAGTGTCTGTTTCAGTGGGGGATTCCTTGGGGCGGTTCCCAGTGTTCTAGCCCAGCGTGGTGTGCGTGTGTGTGTTCCTGCGTGGTGGGCTTCCTCTCATAATCGTCCATTAGTTTGCCATCTGTGAACTTGTGCTGATGCATCGCCCCTCACTGCAACAACGGCTGCTGTACAGTCCTACTGGTCTGTTCTCTAGTCGGTTTCCTTCTGAAGTCAAGCCTGTGTTTCCAGCACTCGTCTTACTGCACTGGTTCTTGTACAACACAGGGGTTCAGTGAACCATGCTAACCCAATCAGCAACCTTGCCTGAGAACTGTAAGCTGTTTCACAAATGCAATGTTGTAACATCAGGTGTGTGTGGTTTGGGCATCACCGTAGGCAATACATCTTTACAAGCCATTTGACAAAGTGGGTTACCAGAACATTCTCCATGTCTCTATCTCGGATAACAAGATAGTAACTACAGAACAAAGCCTGAGGATACAATAAGGGCCACAGCTTGAGAGTTGTAATTCAATATGAATACTGTGTGTGTGTGTGTGTGTGTGTGTGTGTGTGTGTGTGTGTGTGTGTGTGTGTGTGTGTGTGTGTGTGTGTGTGTGTGTGTGTGTGTGTGTGTGTGTGTGTGTGTGTGTGTGTGTGTGTGTGTGTGTGTGTGTGTGTGTGTGTGTGTGTGTGTGTGTGCGTTCGTGTGGACGTGTTTAACAAAAGTAAACTAAGAAGAGTTTGACCAACTGGGGACATTTTGTTAGTACCCACAAGGAAAAATACATTTTTCTAGGGGGTTTGGGGTTAATAAGGTTAAAAGCAGTGTTAGGATTAGGAGTTAGGGTTAGGTTAAGGGTAGGTTTAGAGTTAGAGGTTAGGGAAAATATGATTTTGAATGGGAATCAACTATGTCCAAAATGTTAGTTAAACAAGGCGTGTGAGTGAGAGTGAGAGAGAGGTGTTTCCATCCGCACCAACACTGATGTAGATGCTTCTTCACTCTCATCCATCTGTGAGCGAGCTCTGATCATGGACAGTTAAGTGAGCCCTCATCTAGAACACTTGACCTTATTACGGCATCCTCACTAAGTGGTATGAATGGGACAACGTATCGACGACAACTCAAACATTGCCGTGTGGTTTTTACTGACGAGTTCAGAGAGTGTGTCGTGCTTCTAGCTGGAGTGATTCCCAAATGACACCCCTATTCCCTGTTTAGTGCACTACTTCTGACCAGGGCTAGTCAAAGTAGTGCAGTATATAAGTGGGGTGCCATTTGGGATGAATACAGGATTTACTTTCTGGACACCTTTAGGTTCAGTGCACAGCTACTGAGCCCATACGGTGAGAATATACAGTCGTTTGTCAAGACACATTTTATAAGGTTATTTTGTGAGTGTATACAGGAGCTTGTATAGAGCAAGACCCTGTTGGTACGTCTGGTAGCTGTTGCTCTATCACAGTGTTGCTGTGTCCTTCCTAGCCACTGGATAATGATAGCCATAGACAACCCTAGATTTAGTTAGAAAGACCCACATACAGCCAACATCTTTGGAGTCTAGACACCCCCTCTCTAAAGTTCCCCCTGTTGCTGAACCCTTAAGTATATTCCAGATGGACAGTGATACTGTAGATAGAGAGTCATCATGGAGTACAGGGACATAAACAGAGACACCTCTCCACCGCTCCTCTAGTCGTGGGTGAAAGAACATGTAGGGCCTGATACAGCGAGACAGGACTTCTCTTATCCTCTCTCCTCTTGTTTCCCCTCCAGAGTGTAGACTGAACCTGGGTGTTGTGTCTGAGCCAGTAGCCGAACAACATCAGAGTGAACAGGCCCTCCTCAGGGACTTCATGGAGGAAACTCTCTGACTCACACAGTACCACTGGTGCAATCTAGGCAGGGCTACCTTATAGTGACATCCTGTCTTCTCTTTTACTCTACTCTTCAGGACTCTCCTCTTCACCTCTCTCCCCCTGTCCTCTCCTCTCCACCTCTCTCCTTCTGTCCTCTCCTCTCCACCTCTCTCCTTCTGTCCTCTCCTCTCCACCTCTCTCCTCCTATCCTCTCCTCTCCACCTCTCTCCTCTTCACCTCTCTCCCCCTGTCCTCTCCTCTCCACCTCTCTCCTTCTGTCCTCTCCTCTCCACCTCTCTCCTCCTATCCTCTCCTCTCCACCTCTCTCCTCTCTACCTCTCTCCTCCTGTCCTCTCCCTTCCACCTCTCTCCTCCTGTCCTCTCCTCTCTACCTCTCTCCTCCTGTCCTCTCCCTTCCACCTCTCTCCTCCTGTCCTCTCCTCTCTACCTCTCTCCTCCTGTCCTCTCCCTTCCACCTCTCTCCTCCTGTCCTCTCCTCTCTACCTCTCTCCTCCTGTCCTCTCCACCTCTCTCCTCACCACCTCACCACAGCAATGATCATGTATTTATTCACCACTGCTACAGTTGTTATTGTGTATATACTGCTTATTTTATTTCACTAGTCCTGCATGTTGAAGCTCAGAAGTCCTAAGATGTTCACTGTACCCTGCAACCACACCTGCAGCCCGGTACCTGTCACTATTAAACACTCTGAACGTCAATCTAAACACGGACCAGACGATATCAATAATGCCAATTCGTGATCAGTGTTTTGATTTAGGTTGAGGCCGTCCTCATCATTTATAAAACTCAGAGTTTCTCTCTGCCACACGGTGCGTTGCTTTTGACCAGGGCGCAGAGAAATGTAGAATGCAGACAACATTCTACTGCAGCAAAGACTGGTGGTATATAAGGAGCAGGAGA
>NW_027001678.1:0-7201 GCF_036934945.1 Oncorhynchus masou masou
ACCCTGGAACTAGGAAAGTGGGAGGGGTGTTCACACAGAACACTGGGTTACTGGGATAAAACCCTGGAACTAGGAAAGTGGGAGGGGTGTTCACACAGAACACTGGGTTACTGGGATAAAACCCTGGAACTAGGAAAGTGGGAGGGGTGTTCACACAGAACACTGGGTTACTGGGATAAAACCCTGGAACTGGGAAAGTGGGAGGTGTTCACACAGAACACTGGGTTACTGGGATAAAACCCTGGAACTAGGAAAGTGAGAGGGGTGTTCACACAGAACACTGGGTTACTGGGATAAAACCCTGGAACTAGGAAAGTGGGAGGGGTGTTCACACAGAACACAGAACACTGGGTTACTGGGATAAAACCCTGGAACTAGGAAAGTGGGAGGGGTGTTCACACAGAACACTGGGTTACTGGGATAAAACCCTGGAACTAGGAAAGTGGGAGGGTGTTCACACAGAACACTGGGTTACTGGGATAAAACCCTGGAACTAGGAAAGTGGGAGGGGTGTTCACACAGAACACTGGGTTACTGGGATAAAACCCTGGAACTGGGAAAGTGGGAGGGTGTTCACACAGAACACTGGGTTACTGGGATAAAACCCTGGAACTGGGAAAGTGGGAGGTGTTCACACAGAACACTGGGTTACTGGGATAAAACCCTGGAACTAGAAGGTGGGAGGGGTGTTCACACAGAACACTGGGTTAAAACCCTGGAACTAGGATAAACCCCAACCAGGAGGGAGGGTTCACACAGAACAGAGTTTTTTTAGGAGTTCAGCTTGGATTCACAGACTGGACGAGTGAGGACCAGCGGACCACACCTCCCCCTGACACACACACACACACACACACACACACACACACACACACACACACACACACACACACACACACACACACACACACACACACACACACACACACACACACACACACACTGGCAGGACACTCACAGTCCTCACACGGAAACGGTAAGCCTGCAAACTTAACAACATTTCATTGAACAAAGACAACTTTAGAAAATATAGTCCTTTATCCATTGGTGTTTCACGTATATTTAGCAACTGTGCTGAAAATGCCTGTCGTGGGGTGTGAGGTGTGGTCAAACTATCAGTAGCGCTATTATATGTCTTAACGTTTGTCTTCATGTTTTACAATCCGATAGATGGGAAGGGCCTTCTGTGGTGCGCAGTAAATTATTTGGGTGGCATTCCACGTACAGGCCCTGGGCCTATTCTCTCTCTCTCCCTCTCTCTGCTTCTCTCTCGCCTTCTCTCTCTCTCTCTCTCTCTCTCTCTCTCTCTCTGTTTCTCTCTCTGTTTCTCTCTCTCACAATCTCTCTCCCCCTACACATTCTCTCTCTCTCTCTCTCTCTCTCTCTCTCTCTCTCTCTCTCTCTCTCTCTCTCTCTCTCTCTCTCTGTGATTTATCATGGCAGCAGTTTGGTCAGACTGCCTCATGAAACCTGTCTCAGGACTAATGAGACTGTTTGTTTTGATTCACTAGTTGCTCTATTTTAACTATTTCCTATATTTCCTCCTTCCTTCCTATATTCCCTCATTGTCCTTCCTATATTTCCCCAATCATCCATCCTATATTTTCCTCCTTCCTTCCTATATTTTCTCCTAATCTTCCATCCTATATTTCCCCTCCTCTTCCTTCTGATATTTCCTCCTCTTCCTTCCTATATTTCCCCAATCTTCCATCCCCATATTTCCTCCTCTTCCATCCTATATTTCCCTCCTCTTCCTTCTGATATTTCCCTCCTTCCTTCCTATATTTCCCTCCTCTTCCTTCTGATATTTCCCTCCTCTTCCTTCCTATATTTCCCCCAATCATCCATCCTATATTTTCCTCCTCTTCCTTTCTATATTTCCCCAATCTTCCATCCTATATTTCCCTCCTCTTCCTTCCTATATTCCCCAATCTTCCATCCTATATATTTCACTCCTTCCTTCCCTATATTTCCCCAATCTTCCATCTATATTTTCCTCCTCGTCCTTCCTATATTTCCCTCCTCCTCCTTCCTATATTTCTTATTCTCTACACCTTGCCTAGTTCTTATGACTAATACTTGATAGTGATGATATTTTAAATTGCCACGAATGACCTCTGTGGTGAAAAAAAAAAAAAAAGAAAAAAAGAATTGTCTTTGAATAATTATTCTAGATTTGAATACTTTAAATACACCTTGGTGATCTGACATTTTTTTTTTAAGTGCCTTAACATTTTCCCTGACCCATGATCTGCAGCTCTGGTCAGACCTTGCCTAAACTCCCCCGGTAATTTGAGAGCAATGTTATTGTAAAGGAATTAACGACAGATGAATAATTCAACTATTAATCTATCAGACACTCTGTCTGGGAAAAAGCCAGGTGGAGCTGTGGGGGGATAATTGGCCAGACTCAACAATCAGTTGTGGTGAACGTTCACATTAAAACGTGTTGACAGCGATGGAGGACAAGTCCCACTTTCATCTAGCGACAGACTTCCAGACCTCCAGCTAACCTGGTCCTGGTGCTGCACGTCACACCCTTCCTCTTCCTCACCTCCTGCTCTCTATCTTCACTCTTCCTCACCTCCTGCTCTCTATCTTCACTCTTCTATCTTCACCTCCTGCTCTCTATCTTTCTGCTCTATCTTCACTCTTCCTCACCTCCTGCTCTCTATCTTCACTCTTCCTCACCTCCTGCTCTCTATCTTCACACTTCCTCTCCTCCTGCTCTCTATCTTCACTCCTTCCTCTCCTTCTGCTCTCTATCTTCACTCTTCCTCTCCTACTGCTCTCTACTTCTCTTCTCTCCTCCTGCTCTCTATCTTCACACTTCCTCCTCCTGCTCTCTATCTTTCACTCTTCCTCTCCTCCTGCTCTCTATCTTCACTCTTCCTCACCTCCTGCTCTCTATCTTCACTCTCTTCCTCACCTCCTGCTCTCTATCTTCACTCTTCCTCTCCTCCTGCTCTCTATCTTCACTCTTCCTCTCCTCCTGCTCTCTATCTTCACCTTCCTCACCTCCTGCTCTCTATCTTCACTCTTCCTCTCCTCCTGCTCTCTATCTTCACTCTTCCTCACCTCCTGCTCATCTATCTTCATCTTATTCCTCACCTCTCCTGCTCTCTATCTTCACTCTTCCTCTCCTCCTGCTCTCTATCTTCACTCTTCCTCACCTCCTTCTCTATCTTCACCTTATGCTCTCTATCTTCACTCTTCCCTCTCCTCCTGCTCTCTATCTTCACTCTTCCTCTCCTCCTGCTCTCTATCTTCACTCCTTCCTCTCCTCCTGCTCTCTATCTTCACCCTTCCTCTCCTCCTGCTCTCTATCTTCACTCTCCTCCTTGCTCTCTATCTTCACTCTTCCTCACCTCCTGCTCTCTATCTTCACTTCTTCTGCTCTCTATCTTATGCTCTCTATCTTCACTCTTCCTCTCCTCCTGCTCTCTATCTTCACTCTTCTCCTTATGCTCTCTATCTTCACACTTCCTCTCCTCCTGCTCTCTATCTTCACTCTTCCTCTCCTCCTGCTCTCTATCTTCACTCTTCCTCTCCTCCTGCTCTATCTTCACACTTCCTCTCCTCCTGCTCTCTATCTTCACACTTCTCCTCTCCTCCTGCTCTCTTGCTTCTATCTCACTCTTCTCCTCTTCTCCTGCTCTCTATCTTCACACTTCCTCTCCTCCTGCTCTCCTTCACTCTTCCCTCTCCTCCTGCTCTCTATCTTCACTCTTCCTCCTCCTGCTCTCTATCTTCACTCTTCCCCTCCTCCTGCTCTCTATCTTCACTCTTCCTCACCTCCTGCTCTCTATCTTCACACTTCCTCACCTCCTGCTCTCTATCTTCACTCTTCCTCTCCTCCTGCTCTCTATCTTCACTCTTCCTCTCCTCCTGCTCTCTATCTTCACTCTTCCTCTCCTCCTGCTCTCTATCTTCACTCTTCCTCTCCTCCTGCTCTCTATCTTCACTCTTCCTCTCCTCCTGCTCTCTATCTTCACTCTTCCTCTCCTCCTGCTCTCTATCTTCACTCTTCCTCTCCTCCTGCTCACTCGATTCACTCTTCCTCTCCTCCTGCTCTCTATCTTCACACTTCCTCTCCTCCTGCTCTCTATCTTCACTCTTCCTCTCTCACACTTGCTCCTCCTCTCGCTTCACCTTCCTCTCCTCCTGCTCTCTATCTTCACTCTTCCCTCTCCTCCTGCTTCTGCTTCATCTTCATCTTCACACTTTCCCTGCTCTCTATCTTCACGCTTCTCCCCTCCCTCCTGCTCTCTATCTTCACTCTTCCTCACCCCTGCTCTCTTGCTTCACTCTTCCTCTCCTCCTGCTCACTCGCTTTCACAGACTTCCTCTCCCCTGCTGCTACTCTCTAGCTTTTATCAGCCTGAGTTCTGTCTCCCACAATGTCCAAAGTGTGGCATCTACGGCAGATCATGCTCATTATTATAGTGGTGAGGACCTTTGTATTTATCCATCTTATAGTAGTGAATACTCTGCATTTATCATTATTATAGTAGTGTGAATGCTTTGTATTTATCATTATTATAATAGTGAATACTCTTTATTTATCATTATAGTAGTGAATGCTTTTATTTATCATTAATATAGTGAATACTCTTTATTTATCATTATTATAATAGAATTTCCTTATTTATCATTATTATAGTAGTGAATACGTCTGTATTTATCTTTATTATAGTTGTTATTACAATGTATTTATCATTATTATAGTAGTGAATACTCCATATTTATCATTATTATAGTAGTGAGTACTCTGTATTTATCATTATTATAAAAGTGAGTACTTGTATTTATAATTGTTATAGTAGTGGGAGTACTCCATATTTATCATTATTATAGTAATGAGTACTCTGTATTTATAATTGTTACAGTAGTGGGAGTAATCCATATTTATCATTATTATAGTAGTGAGTACTCTGTATTTATAATTGTTATAGTAGTGGGAGTACTCCATATTTATCATTATTATAGTAGTAAGTACTCTGTATTTATAATTGTTACAGTAGTGGGAGTACTCATATTTATCATTATTATAGTAGTGAGTACTCTGTATTTATAATTGTTATAGTAGTGGGAGTACTCCATATTTATCATTATTATAGTAGTGAGTACTCTGTATTTATAATTGTTATAGTAGTGGGAGTACTGCATATTTATCATTATTATAGTAGTGAGTACTCTGTATTTATAATTGTTATAGTAGTGGGAGTACTCCATATTTATCATTATTATAGTAGTGAGTACTCTGTATTTATAATTGTTATAGTAGTGGGAGTACTCCATATTTATCATTATTATAGTAGTAAGTACTCTGTGTTTACCATTAAAGCGAGGTTTTACAGTCCTTGTTTTAAAGACCGTGAGTAAATATTTCACACAACTCTGTTTTCTGCATCAAACAAATTGTCTCTTTTCTGTTGTTCTCTTGTCTCTTGCATTATGTCTTGTGGATATATCATTCTCTGACTAACGATCAAGACTGTCTATATAACATTATGTAGTTGTAACTCTATTCCAGAAAAATAAATGACTTTCAATTCATTACTCTTTATTAATTAACTGTTGAATTACTACAATTAAGATGGTCATTTAGCTTGGTTGGTTAAGACTATTTGGAGTTTAATATTTTTTACAGAGACAAATATCTACAGCAGGAGTACAATATATTAGTAGACAGTTTCCAAAAACATGAAACCTTTTTCTACTGAGACTGTTTTATTATGAATTTGTGATCCATTTAAGAGTCACTGTTAAAACTCTTGAAAACAAGCTACAACGATATTGGAAATATATATTCCCAGATGTAATGTCAACATAAACAAATATAAAAAAATAAAAAAAATGTTTTTATCTTTTTATCTAAGAAATGGACTTAAGTTCTTTGTTATTCAATATAGCCTAAAATAATAAATAGATCTAAGAAAACAATCAAGGACAAATGATATTATGCTCAGATGTTGTAGTCAACATTAGCGTAGGAGACATATTAAGGCTGAGTTATCAGCAGCCTTCATGTCATCCTAGAGGCTGAGTCGAGACCGTGGGTGGGTTGGTGACTGTGGGCCGGGGGTCGGGGACCACTAGACTGCAGCTATCCAGACAGAGGAGAGGCTGAGTCTAGACCGTGGGTGGGTTGGTGACTGTGGGCCGGGGGTCGGGGACCACTAGACTGCAGCTATCCAGACAGAGGAGAGGCTGAGTCTAGACCGTGGGTGGGTTGGTGACTGTGGGCCGGAGGTCGGGGACCACTAGACTGCAGCTATCCAGACAGAGGAGAGGCTGAGTCTAGACCGTGGGTGGGTTGGTGACCGTGGGCCGGGGTCGGGGGGCTATCCAGACAGAGGAGAGGCTGAGTCTAGCGTGGGTGGGTTGGTACTGTCCGGGGGTGGGTACCACACTGAGGAGAGGGGGCTGAGTCTAGACCGTGGGTGGGTTGGTGACTGTGGGCCGGGGGTCGGGACCACTAGACTGCAGCTATCCAGACAGAGGAGAGGCTGAGTCTAGACCGTGGGTGGGTTGGTGACTGTGGGCCGGGGGGTGGGGAACACTAGACTGCAGCTATCCAGACAGAGGAGAGGCTGTCAGCCGTGGGTGGGTTGGTGACTGTGGGCCGGGGGTCGGGGACCACAGACAGCTATCAGGAGGAGAGGCTGAGTCTAGACCGTGGGTGGGTTGGTGACTGTGGGCCGGGGGTCGAGGACCACTAGACTGCAGCCATCCAGACAGAGGAGAGGCTGAGTCTAGACCGTGGGTGGGTTGGTGACTGTGGGCCGGGGGTCGGGGACCACTAGACTGCAGCTATCCAGACAGAGGAGAGGCTGAGTCTAGACCGTGGGTGGGTTGGTGACTGTGGGCCGGGGTCGGGGACCACTAGACTGCAGCCATCCAGACAGAGGAGAGGCTGAGTCTAGACCGTGGGTGGGTTGGTGACTGTGGGCCGGGGTTCGAGGACCACTAGACTGCAGCCATCCAGACAGAGGAGAGGCTGAGTCTAGACCGTGGGTGGGTTGGGTGGGTTGGTGACTGTGTAACTGGCTCTACCGAAGTCTTCTGGGTTGCCCTCCAGGGGGTTTAGAGAGAGGATCTATACAGAGACAGACTACCAGTTAGTCCAGGCCTCGACTACCTACGGAGGTCACCAATGGAACTACGGAAAAGCGTGGGGCTTGTGATTATGTGCATC
>NW_027001679.1:0-7201 GCF_036934945.1 Oncorhynchus masou masou
GGTTAAATAGCCCTTACACCGCCTGGAGTGTGTTAACATTGTCCTGTTGAAAACGATAGTCCCACTAAGCCCAAACCAGATGGGGATGGCTTATCGCTGCAGAATGCTGTGGTGGCCATGCTGGTTAAGTGCGTGCCTTGAATTCTAAATAAATCACAGACTGTGTCACCAGCAAGCACCCCACACCATAACACCTCCTTCATGCTTTATGGTGGGAAATACACATGCAGAGATCATCAGTTCACCCACACCACGTCTCACAAAGACACGGCGGTCGGAACCAAAAATCTCAAATTTGAACCCATCAGACCAAAGGACAGATTTCCACTGGTCTAATGTTCATTGCTCATGTTTCTTGGCCCAAGCAAGTCTGTTCTTCTTATTGGTGTCCTTTAGTAGGGGTTTCTACCAGCAATTCAACCATGAAGACCTGATTCACACAGTCTCCCTGAACAGTTGAAGTTGAGATGTGTTCAGCCATTGTCACGATCGCCGAAGTTGGTGCCTCTCCTTGTTCGGGCGGAGTTCGGCGGTCGTCGTCACCGGCTTTCTAGCTGCCACCGATCCACGTTTCTTTTTCCATTTGTTATGTCCTGATTGTACACACCTGGTTCCCATTATGTTATTATTATTTCCCTAATTAACCCTCTGGTTCTCATTATGTTTTAGGGTTTGTTATTCCGTGGATTTATTGGCTGATTATGTTCCAGAGTACGTTATTTTCCTCAGTTCTGTGTCCTGCTCCTGACTCCATACTCACCTCTGTGACACATGACAGTCACTTGAACTCTGTGAAGCATTTATTTGGGCTGCAATTTCTGAGGCTGGTAACTCTAATGAACTTATCCTCTGCAGCAGAGGTAACTCTGGGTTTTCCTTTCCTGTGGCGGTCCTCATGAGAGCTAGTTTCATCATAGCGCTTGATGGTTTTTGCAACTGCACTCGAAGAAACTTTCAAAGTTCTTGAAATTTTCCATATTGACTGACCTTCATGTCTTAAAGTAATGATGGATTGTTTCTCTTTGCTTTTTTGAACTGTTCTTGCCATAATATGTACTTGATCTTTTACCAAATAGGGCTATCTTCTGTATACCCCTACTTTGTCACAACACAACTGATTGACTCAAACACATTAAGAAGGAAAGAAATTCCACAAATTAACTTTTAAGAAGGCACACCTGTTTACCACATGAAGCTGGTTGAGAGAATGCCAAGAGTGTGCAAAGCTGTAATCAAGGCAACGGGTGGCTATTTGAAGAATCTTAAAAATAAAATGTAAAATACACTTTTGGTTACTACTACATTACTAATACATTTCATATGTGTTATTTCATAGTTTTGATGTCTTCACTATTATTCTACAATGTAGAAAATATTAAAAATGAAGAAAAACCCTTGAATGAGTAGGTGTTGTAAAACTTTTGACCGGTAGTGTATGTGTAGCTCTTCTGTGCTCAGTTCTCTCTCTCCCAATGCCCTGCTCAGGTACTGCTCTTTAGTTTCACTTTAACAGACAAAGCACATAGAGATGAGTCCAATGGGGATAGATCACATAGCCAGACCTATACTGTATGCGTGTTTGGGAGGGAACAGAGTGTTGAAGGCATTAATAAGTTATCAGCGATATAGGTGATAGAGCCAACAAACACACTGCTCTTATCATGTACCACTACTGACACCTGAGTCTAAGGGTTAGGTAGCACTGTGTGTGTTTATGGGATAGTATGTGAGTCTAGTTTATTGTAGGATTGTGTATAGTAGTGTGTGAGGGATATTGTGCGCATGTGGTCCCTGGGCCTGTGTTTAGTGACACCAGACACTGTCACTGATCACCCTAACAAGCACATTGTGTGGGAACAGCTGATTAACTAACATCCCCACCTGTCCTGCTTACAACAACTCTCTACTTCTCTTTTATTTTAACAAGGCAAGTCAGTTAAGAACAAATCCTTATTTACAATGACAGCCTACACTGGCCAAACCTGGACGATACTGGGCCAATTGTGCGCCGCTCTATGGAACTCCCAATCACGGCCGGCTGTGATACAGCCTGGATTCGAACCAGAGTCTCTGTAGTGACGCTTCAAGCACTGAGATGCAGTGTCTTAGACAGCTGTGCCACTCGGGAGCTCCTTTCTCTTTCTCCCTCTCACTTTCTTTCTAAAACACAGACCTTCTGTTCAGCCTCTGATCTTTTATTTCTCCTACTCCCTCTCTCTCTCACTCCCTCACTCTCCCTCTCCCTCTCTGTCTCTCCCTCTCCCTCTCCCTCTCCCTCTCCCTCTCTCTCTCTCTCTCTCTCTCTCTCTCTCCCTCTCCATCTCTCTCTCTCCTCTCTCTCTCTCTCTCTGTCTCGTTCTCTCTCTCTCTCTCTCTCTCTCTCTTCTCTCTCCCTCTCTCTCTCTCTCTCTCTCTCTCTCTCCTCTCTCCCTCTCCTACTCCTCTCTCTCTCACTCCCTCTCTCACTCTCCCCTCACTCTCCCTCTCCCTCTCTCTCACTCTCTCCTCTCCCTCTCTCCTCTCTGTCTCACTCCTCACTCTCCCTCCCTCTCCCTCTCCTCTCTCCGTCTCCATCTCTCTCTCCTCCTCTCTCTCCTCTCTCTCTCTCTCTCTCTCTCTCTCTCTCTCTCTCTCTGTCTCTCGTCTCTCCCTCTCTCTCTCACTCCCTCACTCTCCCTCTCCCTCTCCGTCTCTCTCTCTCTCTCTCCCTCTCCATCTCTCCCTCTCCATCTCTCTCTCTCTCTCTCTCTCTCTCTCTGTCTCACTCTCGCTCTCTCTCTCTCTCCCTCTCCCTCTCTGTCAATTCAATTCAAGGGCTTTATTGGCATGGGAAACATGTGTTAACATTGCCAAAGCAAGTGAGGTAGATAATATATAAAGTGAATATATAAAGTGAAATAAACAATAAAAATTAACAGTAAACATCACACATACAGACGTTTCAAAACAATAAAGACATTACAAATGTCATATTATATATATACAGTGTTTTAACAATGTACAAATGGTAAAGGACACAAGATAAAATAAATAAGCATAGATATGGGTTGTATTTACAATGGTGTGTGTTCTTCACTGGCTGCCCTTTTCTCATGGCAACAGGTCACAAATATTGCTGTTGTGATGGCACACTGTGGAATTTCACCCAGTCGATATGGGAGTTTTTCAAAATTGGATTTGTTTTCGAATTCTTTGTGGATCTGTGTAATCTGAGGGAAATATGTCTCTAATATGGTCACACATTGGGCAGGAGGTTAGGAAGTGCAGCTCAGTTTCCACCTCATTTTTTGTGGGCAGTGAGCACATAGCCTGTCTTTCTTGAGAGCTATGTCGCCTACGGCGGCCTTTTCTCAATAGCAAGGCTATGCTCACTGAGTCTCTACATAGTCAAAGCTTTCCTTAATTTTGTCAGTCACAGTGGTCAGGTATTCTGCCACTGTGTACTCTGTTTGGGGCCAAATAGCATTCTAGTTTGCTCTGTTTTTTGTTAATTCTTTCCAATGTGTCAAGTAATTATCTTTGTTTTCTCATGATTTGCTGGGTCTAATTGTGCTGCTGTCCTGGGGCTCTGTAGGGTGTGTTTGTGTTTGTGAACAGAGCCCCAGGACCAGTTTGCTTAGGGGACTCTTTCTCCAGGTTCATCACTCTGTAGGTGATGGCTTTGTTGTGGAAGGTTTGGGAATCGCCTTTTTTAGGTGGTTATAGAATTTAACGGCTCTTTTCTGGATTTTGATAATTAGTGGGTATCGGCCTAATTCTGCTCTGCATGCATTATTTGGTGTTCTACGTTGTACACGGAGGATATTTTTGCAGAATTCTGCGTGCAGAGTCTCAATTTGGTGTTTGTCCCATTTTGTGAAGTCTTGGTTGGTGAGCTTGACCCTAGACCTCACAACCATAAAGGGCAATGGGCTCTATGACTGATTCAAGTATTTTTAGCCAAATCCTAATTGGTATGTTGAAATTTATGTTCCTTTTGATGGCATAGAATGCCCTTCTTGCCTTCTCTCTCAGATCGTTCACAGCTTTGTGGAAGTTACCTGTGGCGCTGATGTTTAGGCCAAGTTATGTATAGTTTTTTGTGTGCTCTAGGGCAACAGTGTCAAGATGGAATTTGTATTTGTGGTCCTGGTGACTGGACCTTTTTTGGAACACCATTATTTTGGTCTTACTGAGATTTACTGTCAGGGCCCAGGTCTGACAGAATCTGCATAAGATCAGGTGCTGCTGTAGGCCCTCCTTGGTTGGTGACAGAAGCACCAGATCATCAGCAAACAGCAGACATTTGACTGATTGTAGTAGGGTGAGGCCGGGTGCTGCAGACTTTTCTTGTGCCCGCGCCAATTCGTTGATATATATCACATATGTCAGAGTCAAGGCCCGCGGGCCACATCCGGCCCGCGAGAAGGTTTTTTACGGCCCCTGGGATGATCTTGATTTATTATTAGAACCGGCCCGCAGACCGCAGCAAGCCGGCAGCCCGCAGATCTTTTACACGCACCAATACTACATTTCCCACAATGCAACGGTGACGCACCGAGCAGTAGGCTGCTTCATTTCAATATTTACAGCACAGCAGTCGCCAGCATCACAGTAAAATTAACTTTCAGATACCCATCAAAAATGGCAAAACGGAAGGTGGACACTGAGAACCGGGGTTTCAAACAAGGTGGGAGTCGGAGTATATGTTCACGGAGGTAGCTGGAAACCTGTGTGTCTTCTGTGTGGAGAAAGTGTGGCGGTACTGAAAGAGTATAATCTGAGACGACATTATGAAACGAAACACGCGGACAAAAACAAGAATATGGACATGGAACAAAGGCTACAAAAGGCAGAGGAATTAAAACGAGGCCTCAAATCTCGACAGGCTCTGTTCAAAAAGCCAAATCACAAGGCCAGGCTGCTGTCAAGGCCAGTTTTATTTTGGCAGAAGAGATCGCTAAATCAGCCCGGCCATTTACGGAGGATTTCATCAAAAACTGCATGATTAAAGTTTGTGATTTAAGTTTGCCCAGAAAAAGGCAACTCTTTTTAAATGTGAGTCTGAGCAGAAACACCATTGCCGAGAGAGTAGACCAGTTGTCCATCAATCTAAAAGAGCAGCTTGTGAAAAAGGGAAAAGATTTCATTGCATATTCCTTGGCTGTGGATGAGAGCACCGACATTTCTGACATTGCCCAGTTGTCAATTTTCATCCGCGGAGTGGACTCCAGCCCAAGCGTGACAGAGGAGTTTTTGGCTTTACGTCCCATGCATGGCACAACTACGTGGGCATGATTTGTATGAAGAGGTGTCAAGATGTGTAAATGAGATGGAGCTGCCTTGGGAAAAACTCGTGGGTTTGACAACCGACGGAGCACCTGCGATGTGTGGACACAGGAGCGGACTGGTGGCGAAGATACGGGAAAAGATGCAAGAGGAAAACGCGACAGGTGAGCTGACAGCTTATCATTGTATCATACACCAGGAAGCTGCCAGTGTAAAGCCTTGAAAATGGAGCATGTAATGAGCATCATCACGCGCACAGTTAACTTTATCAGAGCCAAAGGTTTGAATCACCGCCAGTTCAAGGCATTTGACGGAGTTAGAAACGGAGCATGGTGATTTGCCTTATCACACAGAGGTGCGATGGCTGCCAGGGAAAGGTGCTTCAAAGATGTTTCGAAAGCCGGAGGAGATTTGTCTGTTCTTGGACAGCAAAGGGAAAGACACAACACAACTCCGAGACGAAATGTTTCTGTGTGAAATGGCTTTTCTGTGTGACATTACGAGTCATCTGAATGCAATGAACTTGCAGCTGCAGGGTCGGGATCATGTCATCTCTGATATGTACAGTACAGTGAAGGCATTTAAAACCAAACTGACTCTGTGGGAGACGCAGATGCGGAAAGAAAATTTGAGCCACTTTCCCAGCTGCCAGACCATGAAAGAGAAGCTCTCACCAGTGCGTTCCCGAGCGCACAGTTGGCTGATAAAATAGGTATGCTTGCCGCTGACTTTCGACGCCGATTTGCTGACTTTGAAGCACAAAAAGCAGGTTGGAACTGCTCGGTAACCCATTTGCTGTTGACGTGGGAAAGCTCACCACCAAACCTCCAAATGGAGTTGATTGACCTCCAATGCAATGATGCACTGAGGGCAAAATATGCGGCAGGGTGCTGCGGAGTTCGCCCGTTTCCTCCCGACACAATGCCCCAGCTGCGCATCCAGGCTGCTCAAACGTTGTCTATGTTTGGCAGCACATACCTGTGTGAACAACTTTTTCTTTGATGAACCTGAACAAAACATCACACAGAAGTCGACTTACTGCTGAACACCTCCACTCACCCTGAGGATTTCCTCAGCTCAGAGCCTTACTCCCGAACATTGATGAACTTGTGGAAAAGATGGACACCACCAAGTATCACCCTCAACCTCAAACAAGTGAACATTACTGTGCAATCACATATTTAGAGTTTTTACTCAGTTCAAGTTTAAAAGTTAAAGTTTAATATTTGTTTTCACTGCATGTTACTTCTCCTTAAAACAAAGTGTTGTTTTTGATTAATAGATTTTTGCACTTTATTTTATTGTATTTCAATCCAATTATATTTTAAAAAATATTTCAGTTGAGTGGATGATAGAAAATTGCTATTATTGTTTTTTTCTTTGAAGTAAATTTAGCCCACTTTTGCTAAAATAGAAAATATAGGCTACTGATGGTGCCTTGAATACCGGTTTCTTTCATTTAATGTTCATGTTATAGATTTTTATATAAAGGAAATTTGTCTTTGTGTCTGTTGAAAATTAAAGATTACTGACAGAGCCATAAGAAAATATTGCTTTATTTATCTGATCATATTGGAATATATTTGTTAGGTTTTCAGTAGGTTCAATTAGGTTCACTAGACTATATGCGTCATTTAAAAAATTTTCAATGAACATTCGAACAGTCCGGCCCTCGGCTTGTAGCTAAATTTTTTATTTGGCCCTCCGTCCATTTGACTTTGACACCCCTGATATGTTGAAGAGGGTGGGGCTTAAGCTGCATCCCTGTCTAACCCCACGACCCTGTGTGAAGAAATGTGTGTGTTTTTTGCCAATTTTAACCGCACACTTGTTGTTTGTGTACATGGATTTTATAATGTCATATGTTTTACCCCCAACACCACTTTCCATCAGTTTGTATAGCAGACCCTCATGCCAAATTGAGTCGAAGGCT
>NW_027001680.1:0-7200 GCF_036934945.1 Oncorhynchus masou masou
ATTGTGGATCCCCATTAGTTCCTGCCAAGGCAGCAGCTCCTCTTCCTGGGGTTTATTGTGGATCCCCATTAGTTCCTGCCAAGGCAGCAGCTACTCTTCCTGGGGTTTATTACTTGGATCCCCATTAGTTCCTGCCAAGGCAGCAGCTGCTCTTCCTGGGGTTTATTATGGATCCCCATTAGTTCCTGCCAAGGCAGCAGCTACTCTTCCTGGGGTTTATTATGGATCCCCATTTGTTCCTGTCAAGGCCGCAGCTACTCTTCCTGGGGTTTATTATGGATCCCCATTAGTTCCTGCCAAGGCAGCAGCTACTCTTCCTGGGGTTTATTATGGATCCCCATTAGTTCCTGTCAAGGCAGCAGCTACTCTTCCTGGGGTTTGTGTATGGATCCCCATTAGTTCCTGTCAAGGCAACAACTATCTTCCTGGGGTTTATTATGGATCCCCATTAGTTCCTGCCCAGGCAGCAGCTACTCTTTCACAGGGTTTATTATGGATCCCCATTAGTTCCCTGCCAAGGCAGCAGCTGCTCTTCCTGGGTTTATTATGGATCCCCATTAGTTCCTGCCAAGACAGCAGCTACTCTTCCTGGGGTTTATTATGGATCCCCATTAGTTCCTGTCAAGGCAGCAGCTACTCTTCCTGGGGTTTATTATGGATCCCCATTAGTTCCTGCCAAGGCAGCAGCTACTCTTCCTGGGGTTTATTGTGGATCCCCATTAGTTCCTGCCAAGGCAGCAGCTACTCTTCCTGGGGTTTATTATGGATCCCCATTAGTTCCTGCCAAGGCAGCAGCTACTCTTCCTGGGGTTTATTATGGATCCCCATTAGTTCCTGCCAAGGCAGCAGCTACTCTTCCTGGGGTTTATTATGGATCCCCATTAGTTCCTACCAAGGCAGCAGCTGCTCTTCCTGTTTTTTTTAATGGATCATTCAATACATTTATAACACATTAAGAGTGTGTCCTCAGGCCTCATCTCTACAACCACATATCTACAATACAACATCCGTGTGTGTGTGTGTGTGTGTGTGTGTGTGTGTGTGTGTGTGTGTGTGTGTGTGTGTCTGCTGTTCCGTAATATGTGTTTTATATATTTTTTTGTTCATCTGATTCTACTGCATTCATCAGTTACCTGATGTGGAATAGAGTTCCATGTAGTCATGGCTCTATGTAGTACTGTGGAATAGAGTTCCATGTAGTCATGGCTCTATGTAGTACTGTGGAATAGAGTTCCATGTAGTCATGGCTCTATGTAGTACTGTGGAATAGAGTTCCATGTAGTCATGGCTCTATGTAGTACTGTGGAATAGAGTTCCATGTAGTCATGGCTCTATGTAGTACTGTGGAATAGAGTTCCATGTAGTCATGGCTCTATGTAGTACTGTGGAATAGAGTTCCATGTAGTCATGGCTCTATGTAGTACTGTGGAATAGAGTTCCATGTAGTCATGGCTCTATGTAGTACTGTGGAATAGAGTTCCATGTAGTCATGGCTCTATGTAGTACTGTGGAATAGAGTTCCATGTAGTCATGGCTCTATGTAGTACTGTGAATAGAGTTCCATGTAGTCATGGCTCTATGTAGTACTGTGGAATAGAGTTCCATGTGGTCATGGCTCTATGTAGTACTGTGGAATAGAGTTCCATGTAGTCATGGCTCTATGTAGTACTGTGGAATAGAGTTCCATGTAGTCATGGCTCTATGTAGTACTGTGGAATAGAGTTCCATGTCGTCATGGCTCTATGTAGTACTGTGGAATAGAGTTCCATGTAGTCATGGCTCTATGTAGTACTGTGTCATGGCTCTATGTAGTACTGTGTCATGACTCTATGTAGTGCTGTGTCATGACTCTATGTAGTGCTGTGTCATGGCTCTATGTAGTATTGTGTCATGGCTCTATGTAGTACTGTGTCATGGCTCTATGTAGTACTGTGTCATGGCTCTATGTAGTACTGTGTCATGGCTCTATGTAGTACTGTGTCATGGCTCTATGTAGTACTGTGTCATGGCTCTATGTAGTACTGTGTCATGGCTCTATGTAGTACTGTGTCATGGCTCTATGTAGTATTGTGTCATGGCTCTATGTAGTACTGTATCATGACTCTATGTAGTACTGTATCATGACTCTATGTAGTACTGTATTATGGCTCTATGTAGTTAAATAAAGGTTAAATGAAAATATGTCAACTGTGCACTTCGCATAGTCTGTTCTTGAATTGGGGATTGTGAAGGGACCTCTGGTGGCATTGTGGAGGTATGCATGGGTGTCCTAGTGGTTAGAGTGTAGAGGCGGCAGGTAGCCTAGTGGTTAGAGTGTAGAGGCGGCAGGTAGCCTAGTGGTTAGAGTGTAGAGGCGGCAGGGTAGCCTAGTGGTTAGAGTGTAGAGGCGGCAGGGTAGCCTAGTGGTTAGAGTGTAGAGGCGGCAGGTAGCCTAGTGGTTAGAGGCAGGAAGCCTAGTGGTTAGAGGCAGGAAGCCTAGTGGTTAGAGGCAGGAAGCCTAGTGGTTAGAGGCAGGAAGCCTAGTGGTTAGAGGCAGGAAGCCTAGTGGTTAGAGTGTAGATGCGGCAGGTAGCCTAGTGGTTAGAGTGTAGAGGCGGCAGGGTAGCCTAGTGGTTAGAGTGGAGGCGGCAGGGTAGCCTAGTGGTTAGAGTGGAGGGGCGGCAGGGTAGTCTAGTGGTTAGAGTGGAGGGGCGGCAGGGTAGCCTAGTGGTTAGAGTGGAGGGGCGGCAGGGTAGCCTAGTGGTTAGAGCGTAGAGGCGGCAGGTAGCCTAGTGGTTAGAGTGTAGAGGCGGCAGGGTAGCCTAGTGGTTAGAGCGTAGAGGCGGCAGGAAGCCTAGTGGTTAGAGCGTTTGGGCCAGTAACCGAAAGGTTGCTAGATTGAATCCCCGAGCTGACAAGGTAAAACATCTGTCGTTCTGCCCCTGAACAGTGTTCCCCTGAACAAGGGTGTTAACCCACCGTTCCTCGGTAGGCTGCCATTGTAAATAAGAATTTGTTCTTAAGTTTCATGAAGGATACATAAAGCATGTAAGGGCTAGCCGTGCTGCGCTGATCTGAACCAATTGTAATTTTCAGAGGTCCTGAACAGTAGTCCAGGTGCTTTAAAACTAGGGCCTGTAGGACCTGCCTTGTTGATAGTGTTGTTAGGAAGGTAGAAACTAGGGCCTGTAGGACCTGCCTTGTTGATAGTGTTGTTAAGAAGGTAGAAACTAGGGCCTGTAGGACCTGCCTTGTTGATAGTGTTGTTAAGAAGGTAGAAACTAGGGCCTGTAGGACCTGCCTTGTTGATAGTGTTGTTTAGAAGGTAGAAACTAGGACCTGCCTTGTTGATAGTGTTGTTAAGAAGGTAGAAACTAGGGCCTGTAGGACCGGCCTTGTTGATAGTGTTGTTAAGAAGGTAGAAACTAGGGCCTGTAGGGACCTGCCTTGTTGATAGTGTTGTTAAGAAGGTAGAAACTAGGGCCTGTAGGACCGGCCTTGTTGATAGTGTTGTTAAGAAGGTAGAAACTAGGGCCTGTAGGACCGGCCTTGTTGATAGTGTTGTTAAGAAGGTAGAAACTAGGGCCTGTAGGACCGGCCTTGTTGATAGTGTTGTTAAGAAGGTAGAAACTAGGGCCTGTAGGACCGTGGGCCTTGTTGATAGTGTTGTTAAGAAGGTAGAAACTAGGGCCTGTAGGACCTGCCTTGTTGATAGTGTTGTTAAGAAGGTAGAAAAACCAGGGCCTGTAGGACCGGCCTTGTTGATAGTGTTGTTAGGAAGGTAGAGAAACTAGGGCCTGTAGGATCGGGCCTTGTTGATAGTGTTGTTAAGAAGGTAGAAACTAGGGCCTGTAGGACCTGGCCTTGTTGGATAGTGTTGTTAAGAAGGTAGAAAACCAGGGCCCATAGGACCCTGCCTTGTTGATAGTGCTGTTAAGAAGGAAGAAACTAGAGCCTGTAGGACCTGCCTTGTTGATAGTGCTGTTAAGAAGGAAGAAACTAGGGCCTGTAGGACCTGCCTTGTTGATAGTGTTGTTAAGAAGGTAGAAACTAGGGCCTGTAGGACCTGCCTTGTTGATAGTGTTGTTTAGAAGGTAGAAACTAGGACCTGCCTTGTTGATAGTGCTGTTAAGAAGGTAGAAACTAGGGCCTGTAGGACCTGCCTTGTTGATAGTGTTGTTAAGAAGGTAGAAACTAGGGCCTGTAGGACCTGCCTTGTTGATAGTGTTGTTTAGAAGGTAGAAACTAGGTCCTGCCTTGTTGATAGTGCTGTTAAGAAGGTAGAAACTAGGGCCTGTAGGACCGGCCTTGTTGATAGTGCTGTTAAGAAGGTAGAAACTAGGACCTGCCTTGTTGATAGTGTTGTTTAGAAGGTAGAAACTAGGACCTGCCTTGTTGATAGTGCTGTTAAGAAGGTAGAAACTAGGGCCTGTAGGACCTGCCTTGTTGATAGTGTTGTTTAGAAGGCAGAGCAGCGTGCAGTAAAGCAGATCTGGCCTTTTGGAAACGTCCACTCGTCATCACAATGGTCTCCTCTAAACTACCTGTTCCATGCAGTCAATATTCCTACACTGCATGGTAGAATACAATAGAACTGTAATTGTCCATTTTGTCAGAAGACGTTTCCATAAAGATGTTTTTGGAAACACTTTGAATGAAAGAGCAATGCATGTGTCTAAGCTAATCACCTACCTATTAGTATGGGCATGTAAAAACAGCAAAATAACTGATGAGAGAAAATAACTAGGCAGGAAAACCTGTTTGCTCTGACAGAAAGGTTAAGTGCTGAAAGGTTTAATAGCTTTATGACAGACCTCTCCTCATCTTAACTACTGTTGTATCAACATGTTTTGACCATGACAGTTTACAATCCAGGTTTACTCCAAGCAGTTTAGTCACCTCAACTTGTTCAATTGCCACATTATTCATTACAAGATTTTGTTGAGGTTTAGGGTTTTGTGAATGATTTGTCTCAAATACAATGCTGTTAGTTTTAGAAATATTTAGGACTAACCTATTTCTTGTCACCCATTTTGAAACTAACTGCAGCTCTTTGTTAAGTGTTGCAGTCATTTCAGTTGCTGTGGTAGCTGACGTGTATAGTGTTGAGTCAGTTAAGAACAAATTCTTATTTTCAATGACGGCCTAGGAACAGTGGGTTAACTGCCTGTTCAGGGGCAGAACGACAGATTTGTACCTTGTCAGCTCGGGGGTTTGAACTTGCAACCTTCCGGTTACTAGTCCTACACTCTAACCACTAGGCTACCTGCCGCCTCTACATTCTAACCACAAGGCTTACCTGCCGCCCCTCCACTCTAACCACTAGGCTACCCTGCCGCCCCTCCACTCTAACCACTAGGCTACCTGCCGCCACTCCACTCTAACCACTAGGCTACCTGCCGCCCCTCACTCTAACCACTAGGCTACCCTGCCGCCTCTACACTCTAACCACTAGGCTACCCTGCCGCCCCTCCACTCTAACCACTAGGCTACCCTGCCGTCCCTCCACTCTAACCACTAGGCTACCCTGCCGCCTCTACACTCTTACCACTAGGCTACCCTGCCGCCCCTCCACTCTAACCACTAGGCTACCCTGCCGCCCCTCCACTCTAACCACTAGGCTACCCTGCCGCCTCTACACTCTAACCACTAGGCTACCCTGCCGCCCCTCCCTCTAACCACTAGGCTACCCTGCCGCCCCTCCCTCTAACCACTAGGCTACCCTGCCGCCCCTACACTCTTACCACTAGGCTACCCTGCCGCCCCTCCACTCTAACACTAGGCTACCTGCCGCCCCTCCCCCTCTAACCACTAGGCTACCTGCCTCCCCTCCACTCTAACCACTAGGCTACCTGCCTCCTCCCTCTAACCACTAGGCTACCTGCCGCCTCCCTCTAACCACTGAGCTACCCTGCCGCCTCCCTCTAACCACTAGGCTACCTGCCGCCTCTACCTCTAACCACTAGGCTACCTGCCGCCCCTCGCTCTAACCACTAGGCTACCTGCAGCCTCCACTCCCTAACCACTGGGCTGCCCTGCCCCGGCCTCCCTCTAACCACTAGGCTACCTGCCGCCCCTCCACTCTAACCACTAGGCTACCCTGCCGCCCCTCCCTCTAACCACTGAGGCTACCCTGCCGCCCCTCCACTCTAACCACTAGGCTACCTGCCTCCCTCCACTCTAACCACTAGGCTACCCTGCCGCCTCTACACTCTAACCACTAGGCTACCCTGCCTCTACACTCTAACCACTAGGCTACCCTGCCGCCCCTCCCTCTAACCACTAGGCTACCCTGCCGCCCCTCCCACTCTAACCACTAGGCTACCCTGCCGCCCCTCCACTCTAACCACTAGGCTACCTGCCTCCCCTCCACTCTAACCACTAGGCTACCTGCCTCCCCTCCCTCTAACCACTAGGCTACCTGCCGCCCCTCCCTCTAACCACTAGGCTACCTGCCGCCTCTACACTCTAACCACTAGGCGACCTGCCGCCCCTCCTCTAACCACTAGGCTACCTGCCGCCCCTCCACTCTAACCACTAGGCTACCCTGCAGCCCCTCCCTCCCCAACCACTAGGCATACCCTGCCGCCCCTCCACTCTAACCACTAGGCTACCCTCGCCCCTCCACTCCTAACCACTAGGCTACCCTGCCGCCCCTCCACTCTAACCACTAGGCTACCTGCCTCCCCTCCCTCTAACACTAGGCTACCCTGCCGCCCCTCCACTCTAACCACTAGGCTACCTGCCTCCTCCCACTCTAACCACTAGGCTACCTGCCTCCCCTCCCTCTAACCACTAGGCTACCCTGCCGCCCCTCCCTCTAACCACTAAGGCTACCCTGCCGCCTCTCTACCTCTAACCACTAGGCCACCCTGCCGCCTCCCTCTAACCACTAGGCTACCCTGCCGCCCCTCCCTCTAACCACTAGGCTACCCACCGCCCCTCCCACTCTAACCACTAGGCTACCTGCCTCCCACTCTAACCACTAGGCACTCTAACCACTAGGCTGCCTGCCTCCCCTCCACTCTAACCACTACCCTGCACCGCTATGGGCTGCCCTGCCCCGCCCCTCCCTCTAACCACTAGGCTACCCTGCCGCCCCCTCCCTCCTAACCACTAGGCTACCCTACCGCCCCTCCACTCTAACCACTAGGCTACCCTGCCGCCCCTCCCTCTAACCACTAGGCTACCCTGCCGCCCCTCCACTCTAACCACTAGGCT
>NW_027001681.1:0-7199 GCF_036934945.1 Oncorhynchus masou masou
TTACCAATAACAGAGGAGGTCTGATCTTTGTGCCTCTGTAACTTTCTCATTCATCATTATTCTCGATTCATTCCTGATTATTCATCATCATAGTAGCATCCACATGAATGTAGAAGTGTTCAGAAACATCTTCTATTCTTACTGACAATACAAGTGAAGTGACTCCAAAATGACAGGACATTATTCACCATTCAGTTTCTACCAGGAAAAACATCCAAAATACAACCGGGACAAACTGCAAAAACATTCACCAAGTTAGTAGAATCACAAGCTTGATGGAATCACTGCAGGCTTGGAATATGGGACCAAATACTAAACTTTTGACTAAAATAATTTATCCAAAATATTATGACTTTTTCAAATGGGAGAACTAGATACATAAAATGTTTTAATTTACAAACTGTAAAATATATTTGTATGAAAATACCTTTAAATTCAAGGTGACATTCTGTACTGTCTCCTAATATGAAACATTCAACCTCAAATCCAAAATGCTGGAGCAGAGCACCACATTTAAAACTGTAAGCTTCACTGTCCAAACACATATGGTGTGGACTATGTGTGTCTGGTAAACACATGTGGATCTGGTGAACAGTTATCACTTGTTGACCAACTACAGGAATACTGACCTCAGAGTCTCCAGTTTACAGTGGGGATTCCCCAGTCCATCAAAGAGCAGCTTCACTCCTGAATCCTTCAGGTCATTGTTACTCAGATTCAGCTCTCTCAGGTGTGAGGGGTTTGACTCCAGAGCTGAGACCAGAGAAGCACAGCCTTCCTCTGTGACTCCACAGCCTGACAGCCTGCAAAGAGTCAAATCATATTAAAATCACACTGATATTCTTTGGTGGTGAAAATAGTGGCAGTATATTTTTTCAACATATTCAGATATATCAGTGTCCTGAAACCTTCCATATCTATTCGTAAAATAGTGTCTCGTAAAAAATGACAAATGATCAAAGTATTGGTTGTAGATAGAAACATGTATAGTACAAATATTTCGGTAGACTGACCAGACCAGTTTAAAACCTCATATGGCTGCAGCGAATTTTCAAAACTTTTTGTTAAAAATCGCGCAACATTTCAACATCCTGCTACTCATGCCAGGAATATAGTATATGCATATGATTAGTATGTGTGCATAGAAAACACTCTGAAGTTTCTAGAACTGGTTCAATGGTGTCTGTGACTATAACAGAACGAGTTCCGTGGTGAAAATCGCAAGAAAACCTGATCACAAAATCGACGAAGAAAAAATCCATCCTCCAGTCTCTGTATTGTCTATGGCTTGCCATAAATGACAATTCCTACAGCTTCCACACGATGTCGCCAGTGTTGTGTTTTCCAGGTCCCTTTATCCTTGGTTAGATCACTGAATAGAACGTCCTTTCTTCAGGTGAGCACCCAGAAAAATGTCGTTGACAAAATGGACTTCGTTTTGAAAACTTCTAGCTATTGAATACAGATCGCTCCGTGATCAATTTGATCGTTTATTAACGTTTACTAATACCTAAACTTGGATTACAGAAGTAGGTTGAAGTGTTTTGTCAAAGTTTATAGGCAACTTTATGAATTTTAAAAAATTATGTTGCGTTGGGAAACGTGACTTTTTCCATGGATTTCACGGTGTTCATAAATGGACATTTTGGGTATATATGGACCGATTTAATCGAAAAAAAAAGAACCAATTGTGATGTTTATGGGACATATAGGAGTGCCAACAAAGAAGCTCGTCAAAGGTAATGAATGTTTTATTTCTGCGTTTTGGGTAGTGCTGGCTACGCTAATTTCTTTGTTTACGTCCCCTTTGTGTGTTTCTGGGGGAGCTGCATGCTATCAGATAATAGCTTCTCATGCTTTCGCCGAAAAGCATTTTAAAAATCTGACATGTTGGCTATATTCACAACGAGTGTGGCTTGAATTGAGTACCCTGCATGTGAGTTTTAATGAAAGTTTGAGTTTTATCCAATACCAATAGGTGGCGCACTGGAATTTCCGCTGATTTGGTTCCTGTACAGGTACAGCAGCCATAGGAGGTTAAAAGCAGTATCAGTCAAAAGACAGACAGTGAGGAATCAGATTGAGATTGTATTGAGTATACAGTCCTCACCATATCTATTTAGACAGTGAGGAATCAGATTGAGATTGTATTGAGTATACAGTCCTCACCATATCTATTTAGACAGTGAGGAATCAGATTGAGATTGTATTGAGTATACAGTCCACACCATATCTATTTAGACAGTGAGGAATCAGATTGAGATTGTATTGAGTGAACAGTCCACACCATATCTATTTAGACAGTGAGGTATCAGATTTAGATTGTATTGAGTATACAGTCCTCACCATATCTATTTAGACAGTGAGGAATCAGATTGAGATTGTATTGAGTGAACAGTCCACACCATATCTATTTAGACAGTGAGGTATCAGATTGAGATTGTATTGAGTGAACAGTCCACACACACATCTGTTTAGACAGTGAGGTATCAGATTGAGATTGTATTGAGTGATACCAGTCCACACCATATCTATTTAGACAGTGAGGAGCATCAGATTTAGATTGTATTGGAGTATACAGTCCTCACCATATCTATTTAGACAGTGAGGAATCAGATTGAGATTTTATTAATTAGACAGTCACACCATATCTATTTAGACAGTGAGGAATCAGATTGAGATTGTATTGAGTGAACAGTCCACACCATATCTATTTAGACAGTGAGGTATTAGATTTAGATTGTATTGAGTATACAGTCCCACCATATCTATTTAGACAGAGAGGTATCAGATTTAGATTGTATTGAGTATACAGTCCACACCATATCTATTTAGACAGTGAGGTATCAGATTTAGATTGTATTGAGTATACAGTCCACACCATATCTATTTAGACAGTGAGGTATCAGATTTAGATTGTATTGAGTATACAGTCCACACCATATCTATTTAGACAGTGAGGTATCAGATTTAGATTGTATTGAGTATACAGTCCTCACCATATCTATTTAGACAGTGAGGTATCAGATTTAGATTTTATCAAATCAAAATCAAATCAAATTTATTTGTCACATTCACATGGTTAGCAGATGTTAATGCGAGTGTAGCGAAATGCTTGTGCTTCCAGTTCCGACAATGCAGTAATAACCAACAAGTAATCTAACTAACAATTCCAAAACTAATTTCTTATACACCGTGTAAGGGGATAAAGAATATGTACATAAAGATATGAATGAGTGATGGTGCAGAGCAGCACAGGCAAGATACAGTAGATGGTATCAAGTACAGAGTATATATATATATATATATATTTTTTTTTTTTTACCTTTATTTAACCAGGCAACGCTCTAACCACTAGGCTACCCTGCCGCATATGAGATGAGTATGTAAACAAAGTGGCATAGTTAAAGTGGCTAGTGATACATGTATTACAAAATGATGCAGTAGATGATATAGAGTACAGTCTATACGTATACATATGAGATGAATAATGTAGGGTATGTAAACATTATATTAGGTAGCATTGTTTAAAGTGGCTAGTGATATATTTTACATCCTTTCCCATCAATTCCCATTATTGAAGTGACTGGAGTTGAGTCAGTGTGTTGGCAGCAGCCACTCAATGTTAGTGGTTGCTGTTTAACAGTCTGATGGCCTTGAGATAAAAGCTGTTTTTCAGTCTCTCGGTCCCAGCTTTGATGCACCTGTACTGACCTCGCCTTCTGGATGATAGCGGGGTGAACAGGCAGTGGCTCGGGTGGGTGTTGTCCTTGATGATCTTTATGGCCTTCCTGTAACATCGGGTGGTGTAGGTGTCCTGGAGGGCAGGTAGTTTGCCCTCGGTGATACGTTGTGCAGACCTCACTACCCTCTGGAGAGCCTTACGGTTGTGGGCGGAGCAGTTGCCGTACCAGGCGGTGATACAGCCCGCCAGGATGCTCTCGATTGTGCATCTGTAGAAGTTTGTGAGTGCTTTTGGTGACAAGCCGAATTTCTTCAGCCTTCTGAGGTTGAAGAGGCGCTGCTGCGCCTTCTTCACGATGCTGTCTGTGTGAGGACCAATTCAGTTTGTCTGTGATGTGTAATAAGTGCCGAGGAACATAAAACTTACTACCCACTCCACCATTCCATCGATGTGGATAGGGTGTTCCTCTGCTGTTTCCTGAAGTCCACAATCATCTCCTTAGTTTTGTTGACGTTGAGTGAGGTTATTGTCCTGACACCACACTCCGAGGCCCCCACCTCCTCCTGTAGACCGTCTCAAGCCGTTGCTGGTAATCAAGCTCTACCACTGTTGTCTCGTCCGCAAACTTGATGATTGAGTTGGAGGCGGCGTGGCCGCAGTCATAAGTGAACAGGAGTACAGGAGAGGGCTCAGAACACACCCCGGGGCCCCAGTGTTGAGGATCAGCGGGTGGAGATGACATGCACACTCCTCACCACCTGGGGGCGGCCCGTCAGGGAAGTCCAGTACCCAGTTGCACAGGGCGGGGGTCGAGACCCAGGGTCTCGAGTTTGATGACGAGCTGGAGGGTACCAGGAAAGTTGAATGCCGAGCTGCAGTCCATGAACAGCAGTCTCACATAGGTATTCCTCTTGTCCAGATGGGTTAGGGCAGTGTGCAGTGTGGTTGAGATTGCATCGTCTGTGGACCTATTTGGGCGGGGCAAATTGGGAGGGTCCAGGTGTCAGGTAGGGTGAGAGGTGGATATGGTCCCTGGACTAGTCCCTCAAAGCACTTCATGATGAAGGAAGAGTGCTTACGGGGCGGTAGCGTTGTTTAGCTCAGTTACCTTAGCTTTTCTTGGAACAGGGAATGGTGGCCCTCTGAAGCATCGGGAACAGCAGACTGGTATAGGGATTGATTGAATATGTCTCAGAACACACCAGCCAGCTGGTTCATGATGCCTGAGGGCGAGGCTGGGGATGCCGCCTGGCCTGCAGCCTGGCGAGGTTAACACGCGAATGTTTTACTCCACCTAGGCTGCAGTGAAGGAGAGACCGATGTTTCCGTTGCAGGCTGTAATAGTGGCACTGGTATTGTCCTCAAAACCGGCAAAAAGTTATTTAGTCTGCCTGGGAGCAAGACATCCTGGTCCGTGACTGAGCTGGATTTCTTCTTGTAGTCCGTGATTGACCGACCCTGCCACATACCTCTTGTGTCTGAGCCGTTGAATTGGAGATTCTACTTTGTCTCTATACTGACGCTAGCTTGTTTGATAGCCTTGCGGAGTGGAATAGCTGCATTGTTTGTATTCAGTCATGTTACCAGTCACCTGCCTGATTAAAAGCAGTGGTTCGCGTTTTCAGTTTCACGCGAATGCTGCCATCAACTACCGTTTCGTTGGGAATGTTTTAACGTTGCTGGGGAACGACATTTCAACGCACGTTCTAATGAACTCAAGACACCGATCAGTTTTATTTGCCATGTTGTTATTTGACGCGAATACGAAACATGTCCCAGTCCATGGATGGAAGCAGTTTTGGGGTGTGGAATCAGCTTGGCCGGACCAGCGTTGGACAGACCTTCAAAGGCAAGGGCTTCTTGTTTCAGTTTCTGTCTGTGGTGTGTGTGATCAGCAAAATGGAGTCGTGGTCAGCTTTTCCGAAAGGGGGGCGGCAGGGCACATATGCGTCGAAGTTAGAATAACAGTGATCCAAAGTTTTGCCAGCCCAGGTGGCGCAATCGATATGCTGATACATTTTAGTGAGTCTGTTTTCAGATTAGCTCAAGCAAAATCCCCAGCAACAATGAATGCAGCCTCAGGATGTATGGATACCAGTTTGCAAAGAGTCAAATAAAGTTCGTTCAGAGCCATCGATGTGTCTGCTGGGTGGAATATATACGGCTGTGATTAGTAATCAAAGAGAATTCTCTTGGTAGATAATGCGGTCTACATTTGATTGTGAGGAATTCTAAATCAGGTGAACAGAAGGATTTGAGTTCCTGTATGTTTCTGTGATCACACCACGTCTCGTTAGCCATAAGGCATACGCCCCGCCCCTCTTCTTACCAGAAAGGTGTTTGTTTCTGTCGGCGCATGTCATGGAGAAACCCGCTGGCTGCACCGCTTCCCGAAAGCGTCTCTCCAGTGAGCCATGTTTCACGTGAAGCAAAGAACGTTACAGTCTCTATGTCCCTCTGGAATGTTACCCTTGCTCAGATTTCATCAACATTGTTGTCAAGAGACTGGACATTGGCGAGAAGAATGCTAGGAAGTGGGGCACGATGTGCCCGTCTCCGTAGTCTGACCAGAAGACCGCCTTTGTTTCCCTCTTTACGAAGTCGTTTTTGGGTCGCCGGCTGGGATCCATTCCGTTGTCCTGTTTGAAGGCCAGAACACAGGATCTGCTTCGCAAAAAAGTCATATTCTTGGTCGTACTGATGGTGAGTTGACGCTGATCTTATATTCAGTAGTTCTTCTCGACTGTATGTAATGAAACCTATGATGACCTGAGGTACTAATGTAGAAGTAACACGTAAAACAAAACTGCATAGTTTCCTAGGAACGTGATGAAGCGGCGGCCATCTGTATCTTTTATTGAGTAAACAGTCCACACCATATCTATTTAGAAGGTGAAGATAACATTTTAAATGTGGTTCAAACTCCAACATTTTGATTTAAGATCAAATGTTTCATATGACCTCACCTTTAATTTGAGGATATTTTAATACATATTTCACCATTTAGAAACAAAGCACTTTATGTATCTAGTTCCCCATTTGAAGAAGTCATAAGTAATCTGACCAATTCACTCAAAGTGTATTAAAGTAGTAAACAGTTTAGTATCTGGTCCCATATTCCTTGAAAGCAATGCCTATGACAAACATGCTAATCTCACCATTACCATAACAGAGGCTACAACAAAACATGCTAACCTCTCACCATTACCAATAACAGAGGCTACAACAAAACATGCTAACCTCTCACCATTACCAATAACAGAGGCTACAACAAAACATGCTAACCTCTCACCATTACCAATAACAGAGGCATACAACAAAACATGCTAACCTCTCACCATTACCAATAACAGAGGCTACAACAAAACATGCTAACCTCTCACCATTACCAATAACAGAGGCTACAACAAAACATGCTAACCTCTCACCATTACCAATAACAGAGGCTACAACAAAACATGCTAACCTCTCACCATTACCAATAACAGAGGCTACAACAAAACATGCTAACCTC
>NW_027001682.1:0-7198 GCF_036934945.1 Oncorhynchus masou masou
AAATCAAATTTATTTATATAGCCCTTCGTACATCAGCTGATATCTCAAAGTGCTGTACAGAAACCCAGCCTAAAACCCCAAACAGCAAGCAATGCAGGTGTAGAAGCACGGTGGCTAGGAAAAACTCCCTAGAAAAGCCAAAACCTAGGAAGAAACCTAGAGAGGAACCAGGCTATGTGGGGTGGCCAGTCCTCTTCTGGCTGTGCCGGGTAGAGATTATAACAGAACATGGCCAAGATGTTCAAATGTTCATAAATGACCAGCATGGTCGAATAATAATAAGGCAGAACAGTTGAAACTGGAGCAGCAGCACGGCCAGGTGGACTGGGGACAGCAAGGAGTCATCATGTCAAGTAGTCCTGGGGCATGGTCCTAGGGCTCAGGTCAGTTGAAACTGGAGCAGCAGCACGGCCAGGTGGACTGGGGACAGCAAGGAGTCATCATGTCAGGTAGTCCTGGGGCATGGTCCTAGGGCTCAGGTCCTCCGAGAGAGAGAAGGAGAGAATTAGAGAACGCACACTTAGATTCACACAGGACACCGAATTGGACAGGAGAAGTACTCCAGATATAACAAACTGACCCCAGCCCCCGACACATAAACTACTGCAGCATAAATACTGGAGGCTGAGACAGGAGGGTCAGGAGACACTGTGGCCCCGCCAGGACACCCCGGACAGGGCCAAACAGGAAGGATATAGCCCACCCACTTTGCCAAAGCACAGCCCCCACACCACTGGAGGATATCTTCAACCACCAACTTACCATCCTGAGACAAAGCTGAGTATAGCCCGCAAAAGATCTCGCCATGGCACAACCCAGGGGGGGCGCCAACCCAGACAGGATGACCACATCCAGTCAGATCAACCCACTCAGGTGACGCACCCCCTCCAGGGACGGCAGAGAGAGCCCCAACAAGCCAGTGACTCAGCCCCTGTAATAGGGTTAGAGGCAGAGAATCCCAGTGGAAAGAGGGGAACCGGCCAGGCAGAGACAGCAAGGGTGGTTCGTTGCTCCAGAGCCTTTCCGTTCACCTTCCCACTCCTGGGCCAGACTACACTCAATCATATGACCCACTGAAGAGATGAGTCTTCAGTAAAGACTTAAAAGGTTGAGACCGAGTTTGCGTCTCTGACATGGGTGAGGCAGACCGTTCCATAAAAATGGAGCTCTATAGGAGAAAGCCCTGCCTCCAGCTGTTTGCTTAGAAATTCTAGGGACAATTAGGAGGCCTGCGTCTTGTGACCGTAGCGTACGTGTAGGTATGCGGCAGGACCAAATCAGAGAGATAGGTAGGAGCAAGCCCATGCAATGCTTTGTAGGTTAGCAGTAAAACCTTGAAATCAGCCCTTGCTTTGACAGGAAGCCAGTGTAGGGAGGCTAGCACTGGAGTAATATGATCAAATTTTTTGGTTCTAGTCAGGATTCTAGCAGCCGTATTTAGCACTAACTGAAGTTTATTTAGTGCTTTATCCGGGTAGCCGGAAAGTAGAGCATTGCAGTAGTCTAACCTAGAAGTGACAAAAGCATGGATTAATTTTTCTGCATCATTTTTGGACAGAAAGTTTCTGATTTTTGCAATGTTACGTAGATGGAAAAAAGCTGTCCTTGAAATGGTCTTGATATGTTCTTCAAAAAGAGATCAGGGTCAGAGTAACGCCGAGGTCCTTCACAGTTTTATTTGAGATGACTGTACAACCATTAAGATTAATTGTCAGATTCAACAGAAGATCTCTTTGTTTCTTGGGACCTAGAACAAGCATCTCTGTTTTATCCGAGTTTAAAAGTAGAAAGTTTGCTGCCATCCACTTCCTTATGTCTGAAACACATGCTTCTAGCGAGGGCAATTTGGGGCTTCACCATGTTTCATTGAAATGTACAGCTGTGTATCATCCGCATAGCAGTGAAAGTTAACATTATGTTTTCGAATAACATCCCCAAGAGGTAAAATATATAGTGAAAACAACAGCGGTCCTAAAACGGAACCTTGAGGAACACCGAAATTTACAGTTGATTTGTCAGAGGACAAACCATCCACAGAGACAAACTGATATCTTTCCGACAGATAAGATCTAAACCAGGCCAGAACTTGACCGTGTAGACCAATTTGGGTTTCCAATCTCTCCAAAAGAATGTGGTGATCGATGGTATCAAAAGCAGCACTAAGGTCTAGGAGCACGAGGACAGATGCAGAGCCTCGGTCCGATGCCATTAAAATGTCATTTACCACCTTCACAAGTGCCGTCTCAGTGCTATGATGGGGTCTAAAACCAGACTGAAGCATTTCATATACATTGTTTGTCTTCAGGAAGGCAGTGAGTTGCTGAGCAACAGCCTTTTCCTAAGATTTTGAGAGGAATGGAAGATTCGATATAGGCCGATAGTTTTTTATATTTTCTGGGTCAAGGTTTGGCTTTTTCAAGAGAGGCTTTATTACTGCCACTTTTAGTGAGTTTGGTACACATCCGGTGGATAGAGAGCCGTTTATTATGTTCAACATAGGAGGGCCAAGCACAGGAAGCAGCTCTTTCAGTAGTTTAGTTGGAATAGGGTCAGTAAGCAGCTTGAAGGTTTAGAGGCCATGATTATTTTCATCATTGTGTCAAGAGATATAGTACTAAAACACTTGAGCGTCTCTCTTGATCCTAGGTCCACGCAGAGTTGTGCAGACTCAGGACAACTGAGCTTTGAAGGAATACGCAGATTTAAAGAGGAGTCTGTAATTTGCTTTCTAATAATCATAATTTTTTCCTCAAAAAGTTCATGAATTTATCACTGCTAAAGTGAAAGTCATCCTCTCTTGGGGAATGCTGCTTTTTAGTTAGCTTTGCGACCGTATCAAAAAGGAATTTTGGATTGTTCTTATTGTCCTCAATTAAGTTAGAAAAATAGGATGATCGAGCAGCAGTAAGGGCTCTTCGGTACTGCACGGTACTGTCTTTCCAAGCTAGACGGAAGACTTCCAGTTTGGTGTGGCGCCATTTCCGTTCCAATTTTCTGGAAGCTTGCTTCCAGAGCTCGGGTATTTTCTGTGTACCAGGGAGCTAGTTTCTTATGAGAAATGTTTTTAGTTTTAGGGGTGCAACTGCATCTAGGGTATTGCGCAAGGTTAAATTGAGTTCCTCAGTTAGGTGGTTAACTGATTTTTGTCCTCTGGTGTCATTGGGTAGACAGAGGGAATCTGGAAGGACATCAAGGAATCTTTGTGTTGTCTGTGAATTTATAGCACGACTTTTGATGTTCCTTGGTTGGGGTCTGAGCAGATTATTTGTTGCAATTGCAAACGTAATAAAATGGTGGTCCGATAGTCCTGGATTATGAGGAAAAACATTAAGATCCACAACATTTATTCCATGGGACAAAACTAGGTCCAGCGTATGACTGTGACAGTGAGTGGGTCCAGAGACATGTTGGACAAAACCCACTGAGTCGATGATGGCTCCGAAAGCCTTTTGGAGTGGGTCTGTGGACTTTTCCATGTGAATATTAAAGTCACCAAAGATTAGAATATTATCTGCTATGACTACAAGGTCCGATAGGAATTCAGGGAACTCAGTGAGGAACGCTGTATATGACCCAGGAGGCCTGTAAACAGTAGCTATAAAAGTGATTGAGTAGGCTGCATAGATTTCATGACTAGAAGCTCAAAAAGGCAAAAACGTCATTTTTTTTTTGTAAATTGAAATTTGCTATCGTAAATGTTGCAACACCTCCGCCTTTGCGGGATGCACGGGGATATGGTCACTAGTGTAGCCAGGAGGTGAGGCCTCATTTAACACAGTAAATTCATCAGGCTTAAGCCATGTTTCAGTCAGGCCAATCACATCAAGATTATGATCAGTGATTAGTTCATTGACTATAATTGCCTTTGAAGTAAGGGATCTAACATTAAGTAGCCCTATTTTGAGATGTGAGGTATCATGATCTCTTTCAATAATGACAGGAATGGAGGTGGTCTTTATCCTAGTGAGATTAGTTTTAGCGCAACCTAGGTCGAGGCACAGACACGGTCTCAATGGTGATAGCTGAGCTGACTACACTGACTATGCTAGTGGCAGACTCCACTATGCTTGCAGGCTGGCTAACAGCCTGCTGCCTGGCCTGCACCCTATTTCGTTGTGGAGCTAAGAGGAGTTAGAGCCCTGTCTATGTTGGTAGATAAGATGAGACACCCCTCCAGCTTGGATGGAGTCCGTCACTCCTCAGCAGGTCAGGCTTGGTCCTGTTTGTGGATGAGTCCCAAAAGAGGGCCAATTATCTACAAATTCTAACTTTTGGGAGGGGCAGAAAACAGTTTTCAACCAGCCATTGAGTTGTGAGACTCTGCTGTAGAGCTCATCACTCCCCCTAACTGGGAGGGGCCAGAGACAATTACTCGTGCCGACAGCATCTTTCTAGCTGAGTTACACGCAGAAGCTATGTTGCGCTTAGTGATCTCTGACTGTTTCATCCTAACATCGTTGGTGCCGGCGTGGATAACAATATCTCTATACTCTCTACACTCGCCAGTTTTAGCTTTAGCCAGCACCATCTTCAGATTAGCCTTATACGTCGGTAGCCCTGCCCCGGTAAACAGTGTATGATCGCTGGATGATTCGTTTTAAGTCTAATACTGCGGGTAATGGAGTCAGCCAATGACTAGAGTTTTCAATTTGTCAGAGCTAATGGTGGGAAGCTTGAGCGTCTCAGACCCGTAACGGGAGGAGTATAGACCAGAGAGGCTCGGCCTCTGACTCCGACTCGCTACTTAATGGGGAAAACCGGTTGAAAGTTTCTGTCGGCTGAATGAGCGACACCGGTTGAGCGTTCTACAGCATTTCCTTCCAGAAACCGTGAGAAAGTTGTCCGGCTGCGGGGACTGTGCCAGGGGATTTATACTACTATCTGTACTTACCTGGTGGCACAGACGCTGTTTCATCCTTTCCTACACTGAAATTACCCTTGCCTAGCGTTGCGTCTGAAGCCGGGCTTGTAGCACAGCTATCCTCGCACGTAAGGCGATACAGCGACTGCAATTAGAAGGCATCATGTTAATGTTACTACTTAGCTTCGGCTGTTGGAGGTCCTGACGAATCGTGTCCAGATAAAGCGTCCGGAGTGAAAAAGTTGTGG
Source organism: Oncorhynchus masou masou (assembly GCF_036934945.1). Classification (NCBI taxonomy): domain Eukaryota; kingdom Metazoa; phylum Chordata; class Actinopteri; order Salmoniformes; family Salmonidae; genus Oncorhynchus; species Oncorhynchus masou. The sequence continues at coordinate 5,110 of NW_027001682.1, forward strand.
GTGGAAAAAAAAAATATATATATATATATATATATATGTGTGTGTGTATAACAACAGTAATTAAAAGTAAAAACGCGTAAAATTGTCAGGTAGCAAAATAGGTTGGCAACAAACGCACAGCACAGCAACTCGAAAACAGGTCTGCAAGTTGTAGTGTTATAAAGTGCTTTGTGATTTGTGTCTTTCCCACAGCAGGCGGTACCAGCGGAAACGAGAAACAGAGTCGGTATTCATCTCATATGTATACGTATATACTGTACTCTATATCATCGACTGCATCCTTATGTAATACATGTATCACTAGCCACTTTAACTATGCCACTTTGTTTACATACTCATCTCATATGTATATACTGTACTTGATACCATCTACTGTATCTTGCCTATGCTGCTCTGTACCATCACTATGTATGTGACAAATACATTTGGTTGATTTATTTTTGAGCAACATAACTGAGGTGTATAAATCTGTCGTTTACCCAAACACTGTTGAGGTTCCTTTATGGTCTCAAAATCAAAGTCGTAGTTAATAATGTCCCCCCCACCCCACCCCCAAAATAAAAAATAAATAAATAAACGTCTGGAAGAAGTTGAAAGGAACTCGGCAGACTTCGTTCCACTCTAAGTCATGAAAGAATCTACGTATAATTTATTAATTTGACCGTTATTTAACCAGGCAAGTCAGTTAAGAACAAATTTTTATTTTCAATGCTGGTCTAGGAACAGAGGGTAAACTGGTCTAGGAACAGTGGGTAAACTGCCTTGTTCAGGGGAACAGTGAGTTAACTGGGCAGAACAAGGATCGGATAGTGTAGAGCAGAGTAGGGTAGGTTAAGGTGGGGTAGGTTAAGGTAGTGGTTATATCTGGATAGTGTAGGTTAGGGTAGGTTAAGGTAGGGTAGGTTAAGGTAGGGTAGGTTAAGGTAGGGTAGGTTAAGGTAGCGTAGGTTAAGGTAGGGGTTATATCTGGATAGTGTAGAGCAGAGTAGGGTAGGTTAAGGTGGGGTAGGTTAAGGTAGTGGTTATATCTGGATAGTGTAGGTTAGGGTAGGTTAAGGTAGGGTAGGTTAAGGTAGTGTAGGTTAAGGTAGGGGTTATATCTGGATAGTGTAGGTTAGGGTAGGTTAAGGTAGTGTAGGTTAAGGTAGGGTGTAGGTTAAGGTAGGGTAGGTTAAGGTAGGGGTTATATCTGGATAGTGTAGGTTAGGGTAGGTTAAGGTAGGGTAGGTTAAGGTAGGTGTAGGTTAAGGTAGGTAGGTAGGTATATCTGGATAGTGTAGGTTAGGGTAGGTTAAGGTAGGGTAGGTTAAGGTAGGGTAGGTTAAGGTAGGAGTAGGTTAAGGTAGGGTAGGTTATGGTAGGGGTTATATCTGGATAGTGTAGGTTAAGGTAGGGTAGGTAAGGTAAGGTAGGTTATGGTAGGGTAGGTTATGGTAGGGGTAGGTTAAGGTAGGGTAGGTTAAGGTAGGGTAGGTTAAGGTAGGGGTTATATCTGGATAGGGTAGGTTAAGGTAGGGTAGGTTAAGGTAGGGGTTATATCTGGATAGTGTAGGTTAAGGTAGGTTAAGGTAGGGTAGGTTAAGGTAGGTTATGGTAGGGGTTATATCTTGATAGTGTAGAGGCGGGGTAGGTTAAGGTAGGGGTTATATCTAGGATAGTGTAGGTTAAGGTAGGTTAAGGTAGGGTAGGTTAAGGTAGGGTAGGTTAAGGTGGGGTAGGTTAAGGTAGGGTAGGTTAAGGTAGGTTAAGGTAGTGGTTATATCTGATAGTGTAGAGTTAAGGTAGGGTAGGTTAAGGTAGGGTAGGTTAAGGTAGGGGTTATATCTGGATAGTGTAGGTTAAGGTAGGTTAAGGTAGTGTAGGTTAAGGTAGGGTAGGTTAAGGTAGGTTAAGGTAGGGTAGGTTAAGGTAGGGGTTATATCTGGATAGTGTAGGTTAAGGTAGGTTAAGGTAGGGTAGGTTAAGGTAGGGTTATGGTAGGGGTTATATCTTGATAGTGTAAGGCGAGGGTAGGTTAAGGTAGGGTAGGTTAAGGTAGGGTAGGTTATGGTAGGTTATGGTAGGGGTTATATCTTGATAGTGTAGAGCA
>NW_027001683.1:0-7193 GCF_036934945.1 Oncorhynchus masou masou
TCAGAGGACCTGGCTAGTGTGAAGGGGCCCGAATTAGAGTGATCGAGTCCGGCCAGAGGACCTGGTTAGTGTGAAGGAAGCGAATTAGAAGTGATCGAGCCCGTCAAGAGGACCTGGTTAGTGTGAAGGAGCGAATTAGAAGTGATCGAGCCCGCTCAGAGGACCTGGTTAGTGTGAAGGAGCGAATTAGAAGTGATCGAGCCCGTCAGAGGACCTGGTTAGTGTGAAGGAGCGAATTAGAAGTGATCGAGCCCGTCAGAGGACCTGGTTAGTGTGGAAGGAGCGAATTAGAAGTGATCGAGCCCGTCAGAGGACCTGGTTAGTGTGAAGGAGCGAACTAGAAGTGATTCGGTGCCCAGCTCAGAGGACCTGGTTAGTGTGAAGGGAGCCGGATCTAGGAAGTGATCGAGCCCGTCAGAGGACCTGGTTAGTGTGAAGGAGCGAATTAGAAGTGATCGAGCCCGTCAGAGGACCTGGTTAGTGTGAAGGAGCGAATTAGAAGTGATCGAGCCCGTCAGAGGACCTGGTTAGTGTGAAGGAGCGAATTAGAAGTGATCGAGCCTGTCAGAGGACCTGGTTAGTGTGAAGGAGCGAATTAGAAGTGATCGAGCCCGTCAGAGGACCTGGTTAGTGTGAAGGAGCGAATTAGAAGTGATCGGAGCCTGTCAGAGGACCTGGTTAGTGTGAAGGAGCGAATTAGAAGTGATCGAGCCTGTCAGAGGACCTGGTTAGTGTGAAGGAGCGAATTAGAAGTGATCGAGCCTGTCAGAGGACCTGGTTAGTGTGAAGGAGCGAATTAGAAGTGATCGAGCCTGTCAGAGGACCTGGTTAGTGTGAAGGAGCGAATTAGAAGTGATCGAGCCTGTCAGAGGACCTGGTTAGTGTGAAGGAGCGAATTAGAAGTGATCGAGCCTGTCAGAGGACCTGGTTAGTGTGAAGGAGCGAATTAGAAGTGATCGAGCCTGTCAGAGGACCTGGTTAGTGTGAAGGAGGCGAATTAGAAGTGATCGAGCCTGTCAGAGGACCTGGTTAGTGTGAAGGAGCGAATTAGAAGTGATCGAGCCTGTCAGAGGACCTGGTTAGTGTGAAGGAGCGAATTAGAAGTGATCGAGCCTGTCAGAGGACCTGGTTAGTGTGAAGGAGCGAATTAGAAGTGATCGAGCCTGTCAGAGGACCTGGTTAGTGTGAAGGAGGCGAGTTAGAAGTGATCGAGCCTGTCAGAGGACCTGGTTAGTGTGAAGGAGCGAATTAGAAGTGATCGAGCCTGTCAGAGGACCTGGTTAGTGTGAAGGAGCGAATTAGAAGTGATCGAGCCTGTCAGAGGACCTGGTTAGTGTGAAGGAGCGAATTAGAAGTGATCGAGCCTGTCAGAGGACCTGGTTAGTGTGAAGGAGCGAATTAGAAGTGATCGAGCCTGTCAGAGGACCTGGTTAGTGTGAAGGAGCGAATTAGAAGTGATCGAGCCTGTCAGAGGACCTGGTTAGTGTGAAGGAGCGAATTAGAAGTGATCGAGCCTGTCAGAGGACCTGGTTAGTGTGAAGGAGCGAATTAGAAGTGATCGAGCCTGTCAGAGGACCTGGTTAGTGTGAAGGAGCGAATTAGAAGTGATCGAGCCTGTCAGAGGACCTGGTTAGTGTGAAGGAGCGAATTAGAAGTGATCGAGCCTGTCAGAGGACCTGGTTAGTGTGAAGGAGCGAATTAGAAGTGATCGAGCCTGTCAGAGGACCTGGTTAGTGTGAAGGAGCGAATTAGAAGTGATCGAGCCTGTCAGAGGACCTGGTTAGTGTGAAGGAGCGAATTAGAAGTGATCGAGCCTGTCAGAGGACCTGGTTAGTGTGAAGGAGCGAATTAGAAGTGATCGAGCCTGTCAGAGGACCTGGTTAGTGTGAAGGAGCGAATTAGAAGTGATCGAGCCTGTCAGAGGACCTGGTTAGTGTGAAGGAGCGAATTAGAAGTGATCGAGCCTGTCAGAGGACCTGGTTAGTGTGAAGGAGCGAATTAGAAGTGATCGAGCCTGTCAGAGGACCTGGTTAGTGTGAAGGAGCGAATTAGAAGTGATCGAGCCTGTCAGAGGACCTGGTTAGTGTGAAGGAGCGAATTAGAAGTGATCGAGCCTGTCAGAGGACCTGGTTAGTGTGAAGGAGCGAATTAGAAGTGATCGAGCCTGTCAGAGGACCTGGTTAGTGTGAAGGAGCGAATTAGAAGTGATCGAGCCTGTCAGAGGACCTGGTTAGTGTGAAGGAGCGAATTAGAAGTGATCGAGCCTGTCAGAGGACCTGGTTAGTGTGAAGGAGCGAATTAGAAGTGATCGAGCCTGTCAGAGGACCTGGTTAGTGTGAAGGAGCGAATTAGAAGTGATCGAGCCTGTCAGAGGACCTGGTTAGTGTGAAGGAGCGAATTAGAAGTGATCGAGCCTGTCAGAGGACCTGGTTAGTGTGAAGGAGCGAATTAGAAGTGATCGAGCCTGTCAGAGGACCTGGTTAGTGTGAAGGAGCGAATTAGAAGTGATCGAGCCTGTCAGAGGACCTGGTTAGTGTGAAGGAGCGAATTAGAAGTGATCGAGCCTGTCAGAGGACCTGGTTAGTGTGAAGGAGCGAATTAGAAGTGATCGAGCCTGTCAGAGGACCTGGTTAGTGTGAAGGAGCGAATTAGAAGTGATCGAGCCTGTCAGAGGACCTGGTTAGTGTGAAGGAGCGAATTAGAAGTGATCGAGCCTGTCAGAGGACCTGGTTAGTGTGAAGGAGCGAATTAGAAGTGATCGAGCCTGTCAGAGGACCTGGTTAGTGTGAAGGAGCGAATTAGAAGTGATCGAGCCTGTCAGAGGACCTGGTTAGTGTGAAGGAGGCGAATTAGAAGTGATCGAGCCTGTCAGAGGACCTGGTTAGTGTGAAGGAGCGAATTTAGAAGTGATCGAGCCTGTCAGAGGACCTGGTTAGTGTGAAGGAGCGAATTAGAAGTGATCGAGCCTGTCAGAGGACCTGGTTAGTGTGAAGGAGCGAATTAGAAGTGATCGAGCCTGTCAGAGGACCTGGTTAGTGTGAAGGAGCGAATTAGAAGTGATCGAGCCTGTCAGAGGACCTGGTTAGTGTGAAGGAGCGAATTAGAAGTGATCGAGCCTGTCAGAGGACCTGGTTAGTGTGAAGGAGCGAATTAGAAGTGATCGAGCCTGTCAGAGGACCTGGTTAGTGTGAAGGAGCGAATTAGAAGTGATCGAGCCTGTCAGAGGACCTGGTTAGTGTGAAGGAGCGAATTAGAAGTGATCGAGCCTGTCAGAGGACCTGGTTAGTGTGAAGGAGCGAATTAGAAGTGATCGAGCCTGTCAGAGGACCTGGTTAGTGTGAAGGAGCGAATTAGAAGTGATCGAGCCTGTCAGAGGACCTGGTTAGTGTGAAGGAGCGAATTAGAAGTGATCGAGCCTGTCAGAGGACCTGGTTAGTGTGAAGGAGCGAATTAGAAGTGATCGAGCCTGTCAGAGGACCTGGTTAGTGTGAAGGAGCGAATTAGAAGTGATCGAGCCTGTCAGAGGACCTGGTTAGTGTGAAGGAGCGAATTAGAAGTGATCGAGCCTGTCAGAGGACCTGGTTAGTGTGAAGGAGCGAATTAGAAGTGATCGAGCCTGTCAGAGGACCTGGTTAGTGTGAAGGAGCGAATTAGAAGTGATCGAGCCTGTCAGAGGACCTGGTTAGTGTGAAGGCAGCGAATTAGAAGTGATCGAGCCTGTCAGAGGACCTGGTTAGTAGTGAAGGAGCGAATTAGAAGTGATCGAGCCTGTCAGAGGACCTGGTTAGTGTGAAGGAGCGAATTAGAAGTGATCGAGCCTGTCAGAGGACCTGGTTAAGTGTGAAGGAGCGAATTAGAAGTGATCGAGCCTGTCAGAGGACCTGGTTAGTGTGAAGGAGCGGAATTAGAAGTGATCGAGCCTGTCAGAGGACCTGGTTAGTGTGAAGGAGCGAATTAGAAGTGATCGAGCCTGTCAGAGGACCCGGTTAGTGTGGAAGGAGCGAGTTAGAAGTGATCGAGCCTGTCAGAGGACCCGGTTAGTGTGAAAGGGAGAGCAGAATTAAGAAGTGATCGAGCCCTGTCAGAGGACCTGGTTAGTGTGAAGGAGCGAATTAGAAGTGATCGAGCCTGTCAGAGGACCTGGTTAGTGTGAAGGGCGAATTAGAAGTGATCGAGCCTGTCAGAGGACCTGGTTAGTGTGAAGGAGCGAATTAGAAGTGATCGAGCCTGTCAGAGGACCTGGTTAGTGTGGAAGGAGCGAATTAGAAGTGATCGAGCCTGTCAGAGGACCTGGTTAGTGTGAAGGAGCGAATTAGAAGTGATCCGAGCCTGTCAGGCAGAGGCAGTTCTCCCAGGAGATGTGGCAGGTTGTGGACTGTGGGGGCAGCACCACCTCACTGCACAGTCAGGCGACAAAAACACAGCCATAATGGAAGCTCATCTATCTAAAGGTAGACCGAAGGGTTTTACGGAGTTCCTTTTGACACACTTCTACTAGAGAATAGGTGAAATTAGCAAGTTGCCAATAGGACCTGGTTTAGTGTGAAGGAGCGGAATTAGAAGTGGTCCGAGAGCCTGTCAGAGGACCTGGTTAGTGTGAAGGAGCGGTGTAGAAGTGATCGAGGCCTGTCAGAGGACCTGGTTAGTGTGAAGGAGCGAATTAGAAGTGATCGAGCCTGTCAGAGGACCCGGTTAGTGTGAAGGAGCGAATTAGAAGTGATCGAGCCTGTCAGAGGACCCGGTTAGTGTGAAGGAGCGAATTAGAAGTGATCGAGCCTGTCAGAGGACCCGGTTAGTGTGAAGGAGCGAATTAGAAGTGATCGAGCCTGTCAGAGGACCCGGTTAGTGTGAAGGAGTGAATTAGAAGTGATCGAGCCTGTCAGAGGACCCGGTTAGTGTGAAGGAGCGAATTAGAAGTGATCGAGCCTGTCAGGCAGAGCAGTTCTCCCAGGAGATGTAGCAGGTTGTGGACTGTGGGGGCAACACCACCTCACTGCACAGTAAGGCAGTGAAAACACAGCCATAATGGAAGCTCATCTATCTAAAGGTAGACCGAAGGGTTTTACGGAGTTCCTTTTGACACACTTCTACTAGAGAATAGGTGAAATTAGCAAGTTGCCAATGTACAGTTTCATATAGGTTTGATGATGTTGCAGGTAGAAATGATTTTGTGCAAATTCTTCCTATAGGCATATGAGATAAATACTGAATAAAGATATAAACGCAACATGTAAAGTGTTGGTCCCATGTTTCATGAGCTGAAATAAAAGATCCTAGAAATGTTCCATATGCTCAAAAAAGCTTATTTCTCTGTGCATAAATTTGTTTACATCCTGTTGGGAGCATTCCTCCTTTGCCAAGATCAATCCATAAACCTGTCGGGTGTGGCATATTTTATTATTTTATTTCACCGTTATTTAACCAGGTCAGGCTAGTTGAAGAACAAGTTCTCATTTACAACTGTGACCTGGCCAAGATAAAGCATAGCTAGTGTGAACAGACAACAACACAGAGTTACACATGGAGTAAACAATTAACAAGTCAATAACACAGTAGAAAAAAAAGAAAGAGTCTATATACATTGTGTGCAAAGAGGCTTACTGAGGAGGTAGGCTGAATAATTACAATTTAGCAGATTAACACTGGAGTGATAAATGATCAGATGGTCATGTGCAGGTAGAGATACTGGTGTGCAAAACAGCAGAAAAGTAAATAAATAAGAAGCTGATTAAACAGCATGATCATTACACAGGTTCACCTTGTTCTGGCGACAATAAAAGGCAATGCTAAAATGTGCAGTTTTGTCCACACAACACAATGCCACAGATGTCTCAAGAGTTTGAGGTAGCGAGCAAATGGCATGTTGACTGAGGAGATCTCCACTAGAGCTGCTGCCAGAGAATTTGTGTTAATTTCTCTACCATAAGCCGCCTCCAAACGCTGTTTTAGATAATTTGGCAGTACATCCAACCGGCCTCATAACCGCAGACCACGTGCAGCAACAACTGCCCAGGACCTCCACATCCAGCTTCTTCCACACTAAGGGATCAGTCTGAGACCAGCCACCAGGACAGCTGATGAAACTAAGGAGTATTCAGTCTGTAACCAAAGCCCTTATGTGGGGAAAAACTCATTCTGATTAGCTGGGCCTATGCCACTCCCAGGCCCACCCATGAATGCGCCCCTGCTCAGTCATGTAAAATCCATAGATTAGGCCCTAATGAATTTATTCAGTTGACTGATTTTCTTATATGAACTGTAACTCAGTAAAATTGTTCCATGTTGAGTTGATATTTTGTTCCAGAATAGATGCACTTCAAGCTTGGAATGGGAAACACAATCATCAGAAAGTCTTTTTATCTGGCAGAGTTGTTGACGTAACGTAAGTCTCTGTGCCACTAACCTTCCTGAAGCCACTGGTATGGGACATGCAATACAAATGAGTGATAGGATAAAATCCTCAGTTTTGATTATCAGCACCACTAATCACCCCAAACCACTTTTGATGGCCTTATTCTTTTTTGTGTATAGTGTATAGTTTTCTACTATAATAACGTACTTCTTGATTTTTGTGATTCGTTATTTGATTCTAATGATAGTTCAATTTGAGATCTAATTCCGAGTTGACATCATGTGAGGTAGAATGATAAATGCAATTATGATGACTACTGGATCCTAGTGGGTTTATTTTGAGCAGTGAGTTGGGTGCAACATTTAGGTCTCACAGGAAGGAATCTCATGTTTTTATCATTCAAACCATTTACCTATAATATGCGTTGTTCTTCAAATGTAAACCTCTATAGATTGTTTGTTTTAAAGGGGAATGTTACATGTTTTTTTGATAACTTGGGTAGTATACTTTAATTTGATTATTTATCTGTTATTTTACCAGGTAAGTTGACTGAGGACATGTTCTCATTTGCAGCAACGACCTGGGTAATAGTTACAGGGGGAGAGGAGGGGGATGAATGAGCCAATTGTAAACTGGGAATTCAGTAAATTTGACAGTGATGGTTTGACACCTGGGGTTAACACCCTACGATAAGTGCCATGGGATCTTTAATGACCTCAGAGAGTCAGGACACCAGGGTTAACACCCCTCCTCTTACAATAAGTGCCATGGGATCTTTAAGGCCTCAGAGAGTCAGCACACCAGGGTTAGTACCCCTCCTCTTACAATAAGTGCCATGGGA
>NW_027001684.1:0-7191 GCF_036934945.1 Oncorhynchus masou masou
TGTCAGGATTTGGCCAGGGTTGTTCCGGGTTTTGGTCAGTAGATGCCCCCATTGTGCTTTTTGTCCCTATGTTTTCCCTTGATCCCCATTATTATTTGCACCTGTGTCTCGTTTTCCCTGATTGTATTTAAACCCTTTGTTTCCCTCAGTTCTGTGCTCTGTGTTTGTATGTTAGCACCCTGCCCTAGTGTTCTGTGTGCTCTTGTCGATTCCGGGTGACGTTCTTGTGGTATTCTGTTTTTTGTTTTTGTTTATTTTTGGTGAGTTTCTTTTGAGGTCTTTTTGTGTTTTACCTACCACCTTTTGGATTTGCCATTTTTTTTGTATTTTAGGATTTTTCTTTATTAAATACACCGTCTTAAGTACTGCTGTGTCTGCCTCATCTTCTGGGTTCTGCTGTCTATTCGTGGCTCAGTTGGTTAAGTGACTGTTTCTCACTCCGGAGACCCAGGTTGAAACCGGGTCCCTGACAGAAACACAGAGCCAAAAATGAACCCAGAGGCAGCCAGTTCCCAGGACCTTTTTGCCACGCTGTCCCACCACCAGGAGACTGTCCAACGCCACGAAGCCGCCCTGGTTCAGCAAGAGGCCTTAATGGCTAGACATTCTCATCTTCTGTCGGAGATGCTGACTTCCATTAAGCAAATATCTGATCGACTTACCCCGGCAACAGTTCCCGTCCCAGTACCTCAAGTTCACGTACCCATGGCAGTTAACCCCCTGGCTGAACCTCGTCTTCCACCTCCCCAACGGTTCTCAGGTGATCCAAGTGCTTGTAAAGGGTTTCTCACTCAATGTTCTCTCTCCTTTGAGCTGCAACCCTCGTCGTTTCCACCGACCGGTCTAAGATCGCATATATCATCACCCTGCTGTCGGAAAAAGCCCTGGCCTGGGCTACTGCTGTGTGGGATGCCCATAGTTCCTGCTGTGCCAGCTACTCTGCCTTTGCTGAGGAATTCAAACGAGTGTTTCAAGGCCCAAGCAGTGGTTCTGACTCAGCCAAACAGCTCCTGACTCTCCATCAAGGTTGGCGCAGCGTGACGGACTATGCCATCCAGTTCCGCACGGTGGCAGCAGCGAGTGGCTGGAACAACGAGGCGCTCACGGTGTGCTTTCTGAAAGGCCTTTCCGACACTATCCAAGATGAACTGGCCACTCGGGAACCACCGGACAATCTCGAGTCCCTGATCAAGTTGGCCTCACGCATTGACCAGCGTCTGAGAGAGAGAACTCAACCGTAGACCTCTAGCTCCTATCAGTCCCAGCTCCGAGTCCCCACCTTTATCATCGCTGGCTCACCGGGAACCCATGCAGATTGGACGCATCTCCCAGGCTGAGAGAGACCGCCGGATGAGGGAGCGCGCTGTCTATATTGCGGCAAACCGGGCCATTTCCGTTCCACGTGTCCCGGGCTCCAGGGAAACGCTCTGTCCCGTACAGACCGGGGGAACTGTAACGGGAAACATAACCTCCTCCCATCCGTCCAACTCCCGTCTGCTCATTCCAGTCACCCTCTCCTGGGACAACCACAAGCTTCACCTTCAAGCCTTGGTAGACTCTGGAGCCGCAGGTAACTTCATGGATGGTGTCTGGGCGAAGGAGAATGGCGTTCCCTCTGAACCTCTAAGTGACCCCATGAGGGTTACTACATTGGATGGAAGCCCTTTGGGATCTGGACTTGTCACTCATGTCACTACCTCCTTGAGACTTTCAGTTTCACAACACCAGGAATTGATGAACTTTCATTTGATCTCCTGTTCCGAGTTCCCTCTCGTCCTTGGATGCCCCTGGCTTCACAGCTACAACCCTCACATCGACTGGTCTGTGGGCACTATCAAGCAGTGGGGTCCTACGTGCCAAGCTACTTGTATTTTCCAGAATTCCCCGAGTTCTACTCCGAGTCTTTAGAATCCATCGACCTGACCCGAGTTCCCGAGTGTTACCATGACCTCAAACTGGTGTTTAGCAAACAGAGGGCCACCATGCTACCACCCCATAGACCTTACGATTGCCCCATCGACCTGTTTCCGGGCACTTGCCCCCAGGGTCGGATCTTTTCCCTATCTCCACCCGAACGAGCTGCTATGGATACCTACATCAGGACGCTCTGGAAGCAGGCCTCATGCGTCCATCCACCTCCCCGGCGGGAGCAGGGTTTTTCTTTGTGGCCAAGAAAGACGGTGGTTGCGTCCTTTGCATCGACTACCGGGGACTCAATGACATAACCGTCCGTAACCGTTACCCGCTACCCCTTATGGCCACAGCCTTCGAGCTGCTCCAGGAAGCAGTTGTTTTCACTAAGCTTGACCTGCGGGCGCATACCATCTTGTGCGGATCAGACCTGGTGACGAGTGGAAGACCGCTTTCAACACGCCTACTGGTCACTATGAATACTTGGTGATGCCCTTCGGCTGACCAACGCCCCAGCGGTGTTCCAGCGCTCATAAACGATGTGCTTAGGGATATGCTTAACATATTTGTGTTCGTTTACTTGGATGACATCCTCATCTTTTCGAGCTCCCTTCAAGAACACACTAAGCATGTCAGACAAGTACTCAAACGCCTCCTGGACAGCCATCTGTACGTTAAGCCGGAAAAATGTGAATTCCATTCATCCCGAGTACAATTCCTGGGATTTGTAGTGGAACCCGGTCGAATCCAAATGGACCCTAGGAAGGTAGGGCGGTAGCGGATTGGCCCACCCCCAAATCCGTTAAGGATGTTCAGCGTTTCCTGGGCTTCACAAACTTTTACCGCAAGTTCATCAAGAACTTCAGTTTGGTGGCAGCTCCTCTCTCAGCTTTAACCAAAGGTGGCAATGCAAGGTTTTTTGGGGAAGAGAAGCTGAGACGGCCTTCCAAGGACTCAAGCAGCGCATCCTCTCTGCTCCCATCCTGATACTACCGACTACGGATGAACCATTTGTGGTGGAGGTAGACGCATCAGAGGTTGGTGTTGGAGCTGTCCTGTCTCAGAGGGTGAAGACAAGAAGCTTCATCCGTGCGCTTTCTTCTCACACCGGCTTACCCCGACTGAGAGGAACTACGATGTGGGGATCGTGAACTCCTAGCGGTTAAGATGGCATTGAAGGAATGGAGACACTGGCTCGAGGGGGCTTCTCACCCGTTTCAAGTGCTTACGGACCACAAAAATCTGGAGTATATCCAGCAGGCGAGGCGATTGAACTCTAGACAAGCTAGATGGTCTCTTTTCTTCAATCGATTCCAGTTTATCCTCACCTATCGGTCCGGGTGAAGAATCTCAAACCGGATGCCCTGTCCGAGTCTACGCTCCTGCCATTCGAGATGACACGGACATGCCTGTCCTTCCTGCTGCTAAGATTGTGGCTCCGATCTCGTGGCAAGTTGAGGATACCGTGAGACGTGCTCAAGCTAGCGAACCGGACCCTAAAGGAGGCCCTGCCAATCGGTTGTTTGTCCCCAAGGCAGTGAGGACTCAGGTCCTTCTGTGGGGGCACTCCTCTCGCCTCACCTGTCATCCGGGCGTAGGTCGCACCTTGGAGTTCATCCAGCGTAAGTTCTGGTGGCCTACCATAAGAGAAGACGTTGCCACTTTCGTCAATGCCTGCCCCGTGTGCTGCCAGGGCAAATCTTCTCACCTCCGCCCTCAAGGACTCCTTCACCCTTTACCTGTTCCCCACAGACCCTGGTCCCATATCTCATTGGACTTTATTACTGGACTTCCTCCATCCCATGGCAATACTACTATCCTAGTCATAATCGACAGGTTTTCAAAGCGGCCAGGTTCGTCCCTCTGACTAAGTTACCTTCTGCCAAGGAAACGGCTGAGTTGGTAATTAATCATGTGTTCCGAGTCTTCGGCATTCCTCAAGATGTGGTTTCTGACAGAGGTCCCCAGTTCGCCTCAAGGTTTTGGAAGGCCTTCTGCCAACTCATGGGGGCTTCTGCCAGTCTATCTTCAGGGTACCATCCGGAGTCCAACGGCCAAACAGAGGATGAATCAAGAGCTGGAAACCACCCTCCGATGTATGACTCGTGACAACCCGTCCACATGGTCATCCTTTATTGTTTGGGCCGAATACGCGCACAACACCTTGCGCTCCTCCTCCACTGGTATGTCCCCGCACGAGTGTCAGTTTGGCTATGCTCCTCCATTGTTCCCGGACCAGGAGGCAGAAGTCAGAGTGCCTTCAGCCTTGAGGTTCGTCAGACGCTGTCGGCTTATGTGGAGGAAGACCCGTCTTAATCTGATCGTTCCTCACAGAGGTATCAACAACAAGCCAACAGGCGTCGCCGTCCCGGGCCTACCCTGCGCCCCGGCCAGAGAGTCTGGCTCTCCACAAGAGACTTACCTCTACGGGTGGAGTCTCGCAAGCTGTCCCAAAAATACATCGGTCCCTTCAAGGTTGCCAGGAGAGTTAACCCAGTTTCTTATCGCCTACACTTACCCAGATCCCTTAAGATTAATCCCACATTTCATGTGTCATTGTTAAAACCTGTTGTTTTTCTCCCCTTGTCCCGGCAGACAGACCTCCCCTCCGCCTCGTGTCATTGGAGGCCAGCCGGCTTATACCGTCCACCGGATACTGGATTCCCGCCGGGTGCAGCGGTCCTGGCAGTATCTGGTGGACTGGGAAGGCTACGGTCCTGAGGAGCGCTCCTGGGTTCCTGCCAAAGACATCCTGGACCCTGACCTCATTCGTCAGTTCAGGGTCCTCCACCCTGAGAGAGCTGGTAGGAACGTCAGGGCCGTTCCTAGGGGGATTCTGTCAGGATTTGGCCAGGGTTGTTCCGGGTTTTGGTCAGTAGATGTCCCCATTGTGCTTTTTGTCCCTATGTTTTCCCTTGATCCCCATTATTATTTGCACCTGTGTCTCGTTTCCCCTGATTGTATTTAAACCCTTTGTTTCCCTCAGTTCTGTGCTCTGTGTTTGTATGTTAGCACCCTGCCCTAGTGTTCTGTGTGCTCTTGTCGATTCCGGGTGACGTTCTTGTGGTATTCTGTTTTTTGTTTTGTTTATTTTTGGTGAGTTTCTTTTGAGGTCTTTTTGTGTTTTACCTACCACCTTTTGGATTTGCCATTTTTGTATTTTAGGATTTTTCTTTATTAAATACACCGTCTTAAGTACTGCTGTGTCTGCCTCATCTTCTGGGTTCTGCTGTCTATTCGTGGCTCAGTTGGTTAAGTGACTGTTTCTCACTCCGGAGACCCAGGTTACGTAACCCCGGGTCCGCCATTAGTTGAAACCAGCCAATCCAATAGTTTCAGAAAAGTAGTCATTTCCTGAGATCTGTGTGTAACGTGAAGGATATCATTTCAGTGGAACATTGGAATCCGACAACAGTATTAGGATGCAACAATGTATTTTCATTTTCAACATCATAGACAGACATCTCCATGGGATGACATCATTCCTATACATCCGTTCCAGAAGCTCCGTACAACTGTCCTACAAGACAGACATCTCCATGGGACGACATCATTCCTATACATCCGTTCCAGAAGCTCCGTACAACTGTCCTACAAGACAGACATCTCCATGGGACGACATCATTTCTATACATCCATTCCAGAAGCTCCGTACAACTGTCCTACAAGACAGACATCTCCATGGGATGACATCATTCCTATACATCCGTTCCAGAAGCTCCGTACAACTGTCCTACAAGACAGACTTCAACAGATGGCAATATCAGATTTCTCACAAACAAATATCACAAGGTTTATTCACGTTTCATTCACATACTCAGACAATAACAATGTGTTGTAACACATATAGAGCGTGCCCAGGGAGAAGGAGAGCAGGTCAAGATGGAATATGGGCGCCAACGCCTAAAAAACAATCATTCACAATCATTCCTATTTCTCATACTAACTTCAGTAAACCCAACATCACCACTCCCAAGGCACGCTGACCAGCACATCGTAACGCGATCCCCTGAATAACACAAACAGGAAGGCTTTTATACACAAGGCCACGCCCTTAATGAGCAATCACATACACCTGGCACAGGCAGACCAACACCGATATGTTCAAAATAGGTTGATGGTTCTCCCCCGTTACACGTGTTCAAATAGTTTTGATAAGTAGCACTTTTTACGGATGTGTATTCAAACAGTTATAGTTACCTCCAAAAGTAACTATTTATTCCAACAGAAACAGTTACTTTCCAAAAAGCATAGTTGGAACTATCGTTATCCCAGGGCAGGTTAACTGTAACTATCGTTATCCCAGGGCAGGTTAACTGTAACTATCGTTATCCCAGGGCAGGTTAACTGTAACTATCGTTATCCCAGGGCAGGTTAACTGTAACTATCGTTATCCCAGGGCAGGTTAACTGTAACTATCGTTATCCCAGGGCAGGTTAACTGTAACTATCGTTATCCCAGGGCAGGTTAACTGTAACTATCGTTATCCCAGGGCAGGTTAACTGTAACTATCGTTATCCCAGGGCAGGTTAACTGTAACTATCGTTATCCCAGGGCAGGTTAACTGTAACTATCGTTATCCCAGGGCAGGTTAACTGTAACTATCGTTATCCCAGGGCAGGTTAACTGTAACTATCGTTATCCCAGGGCAGGTTAACTGTAACTATCGTTATCCCAGGGCAGGTTAACTGTAACTATCATTATCCCAGGGCAGGTTAACTGTAACTATCGTTATCCCAGGGCAGGTTAACTGTAACTATCGTTATCCCAGGGCAGGTTAACTGTAACTATCGTTATCCCAGGGCAGGTTAACTGTAACTATCATTATCCCAGGGCAGGTTAACTGTAACTATCGTTATCCCAGGGCAGGTTAACTGTAACTATCGTTATCCCAGGGCAGGTTAACTGTAACTATCGTTATCCCAGGGCAGGTTAACTGTAACTATCGTTATCCCAGGGCAGGTTAACTGTAACTATCGCTATCCCAGGGCAGGTTAACTGTAACTATCGTTATCCCAGGGCAGGTTAACTGTAACTATCGTTATCCCAGGGCAGGTTAACTGTAACTATCGTTATCCCAGGGCAGGTTAACTGTAACTATCGTTATCCCAGGGCAGGTTAACTGTAACTATCGTTATCCCAGGGCAGGTTAACTGTAACTATCATTATCCCAGGGCAGGTTAACTGTAACTATCGCTATCCCAGGGCAGGTTAACTGTAACTATCGTTATCCCAGGGCAGGTTAACTGTAACTATCGTTATCCCAGGGCAGGTTAACTG
>NW_027001685.1:0-13058 GCF_036934945.1 Oncorhynchus masou masou
AACGGGCCAATACGGACACATGCAGTGAGGCTGATAGTAACGGCCCATACGGACACATGCAGTGAGGCTGATAGTAACGGGCCCATACGGACACATGCAGTGAGGCTGATAGTAACGGGCCAATACGGACACATGCAGTGAGGCTGATAGTAACGGGCCAATACGGACACATGCAGTGAGGCTGATAGTAACGGCCCATACGGACACATGCAGTGAGGCTGATAGTAACGGGCCAATACGGACACATGCAGTGAGGCTGATAGTAACGGGCCCATACGGACACATATGTATGTCACAGTGGGGGTGTAAACTTGGAACGCCTGCCCTTGGGGGGGGGGATGGGAGCTCCTGGATCCTTGGAGAACCACAGAGTAACATCTGACATGTAGAGAGCTGCATATGTTATTTCAGTCACTGTTTGACCAAACAGTGAACCACAGACCCTTAACCATAATCAGACTTAGGAGGAGGGCCCAGCAGAGAGAGAGAGAGAGAGAGAGAGAGAGAGAGAGAGACAGAGAGTGAGCATGGAGAGTGAGAGAGCGGAGCCAGAGACATTGAGGATAAATATTCCACGTGTCTTTCCTTTGAACAACAGCTGGACTGCCAGTGCCGTGTCCTTCACCTTCCCCTCCATCTATCAACTCCCCTTCCATTGAGGATAAATCCCCTTCCACGTTCAATCCCCTTCCATCTTGAACAACAGCTCCATCTATCAATCCTGCTCCATTCAATCCTTCCCCCATCCATCTATCAATCCCCTCCTCCATCTATCAATCCCCTCCTCCATCTATCAATCCCCTCCTCCATCAAATCCCCTCCTCCATCTATCAATCCCCTCCTCCATCATCCATCTATCAATCCCCTCCTCCATCCATCTATCAAATCCCCTTCCATCTATCATCCCCTATCTATCAATCCCTTCATCCATCTATCAATCCCTTCCTCCATCTATCAATCCCTCCTCCATCTATCAATCCCTTCATCCATCTATCAATCCCCTCCTCCATCTATCAATCCCTTCATCCATCTATCAATCCCTTCCATCTATCAATCTATCTATCATCCCTTCATCCATCTATCAATCCCTTCCATCTATCAATCCCTTCATCCATCTATCAATCCCCTCCTCCATCTATCAATCCCTCCTCCATCTATCAATCCCCTCCTCCATCTATCAATCCCCTCCATCTATCAATCCCTCCTCATCCAATCCCCTCCTCCATCTATCAATCCCCTCCTCCATCTATCAATCCCCTCCTCCATCTATCAATCCCCTCCTTCATGCCCATCTATCAATGCCTCTCAGTTGGATCCCCTCCTCCATCTATCAATCCCCTCCTCCATCTATCATATCTCCTCGTCTCCCTGCTTCATGCCCAGTCATGCAGAACCATGGGCGTGTGATGGGTTAGACCCCTTCACTTCCTACACAACCATTGTCTCTCGCACCACATTGATTTAATGACCTCGAGGAGACTGGACTTGTTTTCCTGCCCATAGTAAAACCTTAAGAGGAGGTTGTTGAAACGGCCACTAAATAGCCCACATAAGAATGATGGTAAGGTTTGCTTTCAGGCTGACTTCAAACCAGATATGATTTGACATTCATAATGAACTAGAGACCATTTTCAAGCCACAAATGACACCTTCAGGTTCAGTTTGCTGTTTGCTTACCTTTTACGACGTTCCCCAACCTCAAATATACTTCTACTAAATGTGCTGCAGAGTGCACAAAACCCCCTTTCTATAGGCGCTAATTAGCCAACTCGGCCAACGAGTAAATGACAGAATTCAAAGCAGCTCTTCAGCAGTAGTAATAATGGATCAAAGAGGAGAGGAGAGGGCCATGGTCCATGTTGTTAGATATGTTATTGATGCGTACGGGGAATTTGCATGTTGGGCACACAGGCTTGCACGTCTGTCTTCTGGGAAGGCAAACATTCCGCCATTTTGGATCGATGTGTATCACAGGGCTTGTTGTCTGTCTTCTGGGAAGGTAAACATCCCGCCATTTTGGATCGATGTGTATCACAGTGCTTGTTGTCTGGGGGTTTAGAGGAGGTCAGGGGTTCTGGAAGGACATCACAGAGACACAGATATGATACTCTCTCCACAGCTTTTAGTTGGATTTCTAAGGTGTGGTGGAGCAAAGAACATGCCTTCTGTCCAGAGCTCAGATTGAAATAAATGAGCTCTGAATACCCCCACCCTATGTAGAGGATAATATTACCCTTCCCCATCAATACCCCATCTTATCTATGTAGAGGATAATATTACCCTTCCCCCATCCCCCTATACCCCATCTTATCTATGTAGAGGATAATATTACCCTTCCCCCATCTATACCCCATCTTATCTATGTAGAGGATAATATTACCCTTCCCCATCAATACCCCATCTTATCTATGTAGAGGATAATATTACCCTTCCCCATCAATACCCCCATCTTATCTATACCCCACCCTATGTAGAGGATAATATTACCTTCCCCCATCAATACCCCATCTTATCTATGTAGGATAATATTACTTCCCCCATCAGCCCATCTTATCTATGTAGAGGATAATATTACTCTTCCCCATCAATACCTCCCATCTTATTTATGAGGATAATATTACCCTTCCCCATCAATACCCCATCTTATTTTATGTAGAGGATAATATTCCCCTTCCCCCATCAATACCCCACCCTATGTAGAGGATAATATTACCCTTCCCCATCAATACCCCATCTTATCTATGTAGAGGATAATATTACCCTTCCCCATCAATACCCCATCTTATCTATGTAGAGGATAATATTACCCTTCCCCATCTATACCCCATCTTATCTATGTAGAGGATAATATTATCTTATTTATTATGTAGATAATATTACCCTATACCCCATCTTATCTATGTAGAGGATAATATTACCCTTCCCCATCAATACCCCATCTTATCTATGTAGAGGATAATATTACCCTTCCCCATCTATACCCCATCTTATCTATGTAGAGGATAATATTACCCTTCCCCCATCAATACCCCATCTATTTATGCTATACCCCATCTTATCTATGTAGAGGATAATATTACCCTTCCCCCATCAATACCCCATCTTATCTATGTAGAGGATAATATTACCCTTCCCCATCTATACCCCATCTTATCTATGTAGAGGATAATATTAACCTTCCCCATCAATACCCATATTATCTATGTAGAGGATAATATTCCTTCCCCTTCCCCATCTATATGTAGAGGATAATATTACCCTTCCCCATCAATACCCCATTATCTATGTAGAGGATAATATTACCCTTCCACCATCTATACCCCATCTTATCTATGTAGAGGATAATATTACCCTTCCCCCATCAATACCCCATCTTATCTATGTAGAGGATAATATTACCCTTCCCATCAATACCCCATCTTATCTATGTAGAGGATAATATTACCCTTCCCCATCTCCCCATCTTATTTTATACCCCATCTTATCTATCTATGTAGAGGATAATATTACCCTTCCCCCATCTATACCCATCTTATCTATGTAGAGGATAATATTACCCTTCCCCATCTATACCCCATCTTATCTATGTAGAGGATAATATTACCCTTCCCCATCAATACCCCCCTCTATGTAGAGGATCAATATCTTATCTATGTAGAGGATAATACATCTATACCTATCTTATCTATGAGGATAATATTCCCCTTCCCCATCTATACCCCACCCTATGTAGAGGAAAAGGAAACATATTAATTCAAACTGCACCTCCTCCCTGACACAAATACCAGTAACAGGAATTGACCAGGTTCCTTCTCCATTTCCTGTCTCTGTTGTCAGGTGACATCAGGAGTTGGACAATGTGTGTTCCTACGGAAATCACTTGCAACATGATTTGAACCAAAAACTATGGGCTTGTTTCTCTGCAAAAAAAACTAGTTTTGTTTTTGTTGTGAATCACTAAAGTCACATTTGCTGTCATAATGCATGTAGATGACTTTGTATTATTTTCCAGATGGCATCCAAACTATTCATTCACATGCTATGGAACACAGACATGTTATGCTACAAGGGGCAGCAGTCAGAACAGAGTGTTATATGGAGAGGTTTGTATGGATAGAACACACCAACCTCACTATGTGTCTATAGTTAGACCTGGTTTGTCCACAGAGGGTCTACAGAGTGATAGGAATGTCTTTGCAGTTTGTACTTTATCTGTAAATCTGATGTATGTTGGGAATAGCTGAGCTGTACTCCTTCAGGGGTGAGAAGATGCTCTGCGTCTGGTCTGAGTGGATGTCTTATCTCAGCCCTAGCTGAGGAGGAAATGTTACCTCTCTCTCCCTCTCTCCCTCCCTCTCTTCCTTCCTCTTGTTGGACCACGACCGTCCACCTTGGTTCAGAAGACAGGAAACAAGCTGCTCTGACCAGTCCCATGTTCCACCGAGGAGAGGAAACGGTGGAGTGGAATTAACCCAGGTTGCTAAGGAACGATGGCCCTGGAAATGCCTACTATGAAATGGATGACCCACTACACACAGTTATCGCACGATATCTGGCTTGTAGGACCAACGTCCCAGGTCTGATATGTGACACAGTAAAACACTCCATATTCCAAGAAATAGTCATCAACTGGACTCCAATGGGTTTGCAGGCAGCGTTTTCCTCAGAACATAGAGAGCATAGAGAGCATAGAGAGCATAGAGAGATAGAGAGATGTGATTGGTATATTAACAGTGTTCCTATTTAACGACTCAGCGACTCCAGATGTTGAACCAACAGAAATGCTGATGGGACAGACTTCTAAAGGCAACAACTATTTCCCCTTTTCTCTTAATAGACTGACATGTTTCATCCTCCAATACCCCTCAGAACTTCTATTCAAATGTTTAGGCTACTTTATATTCTCTCTATATAATGTGTACATATATATATATATATATATATATATATATATATATATATATATATATATATATATATATATATATACACATTATTTAATTGCTGACCTTGCAGTTGTAGTACATTAGTCCCTCACTACATGACCAGATGGATTAGTCCCTCACTACATGACCAGATGGATTAGTCCCTCACTACATGACCAGATGGATTAGTCCCTCACTACATGACCAGATGGATTAGTCCCCACTACATGACCAGATGGATTAGTCCTCACTACATGACCAGATGGATTAGTCCCTCACTACATGACCAGATGGATTAGTCCCTCACTACATGACCAGATGGATTAGTCCCTCACTACATGACCAGATGGATTAGTCCCACTACATGACCAGATGGATTAGTCCCTCATTACATGACCAGATGGATTAGTCCCCCATTATGATGCATCAGATGGATTAGTCCCCCATTATGATGCAGCAGATAACAAGTCCCCCATTATGATGCATCGGATGGATTAGTCCCCCATTATGATGCAGCAGATAAATAAGTCCCCCATTATGATGCATCGGATGGATTAGTCCCCCCATTATGATGCATCGGATGGATTAGTCCCCCATTATGATGCATCGGATGGATTAGTCCCATTATGATGCATCGGATGGATTAGTCCCCCATTATGATGCATCAGATGGATTAGTCCCCCATTATGATGCATCGGATGGATTAGGTCCCTCATTATGATGCATCAGATGATACTCATAAAACTTGCTGCAGGTTCGCAGTCCCTGCTAATCTCTCTTTGTAATGACGTGAATGAGCTGAGTGATAGCAAACCAACACAGGGTACATTGTTGTGGGTACGTTGTTGTGCTACTGTGTTAAGCTGACAGGCATCATATTGCATAACATCCCAACGTTTCTCAAAATCTTATTCCCTTTGTGGATTGTTAAGAGTCCCCTGTCATCCTTACAGCTTTGATCTGGTTACAGGTCTGACACTTAATATGTATTATCCTCTCCTCTACGTTCCAGAGGCTTCCTACACGCTGTTAGGGGCTGTAGCCCTAAAGGCTCCTTACTTCCTTTATAGTGCACTACTTTCAACAGGGACCTTAGGGCTCCTGGTCATAAGGAGTGCACAGATAGGGAATAGGGTGCCGTTTGGGACGAAGTCAGGGGGATCGGCTGAGCTCTCCAAATTAAAGCTGGAGGGTGGCGAGGGTGTTCTTGCAGCTTACCAAACACAGTCAAATTAGCCCCTGTCAGTCTGTCAGCATAGGACTCAATGTTGGACAGACAGATTGGTAATAGTCAAATTTGCTGACAAGACAAGCACCTCAGGTTTGGGAAAAATAAAGTTTATTCTGTGATTTTTTTGCATCAGGAACTTTATGTAACTTCTAAAATAGGTAAATCATCAGAATAATATTAACACACATCAGACACACAGAGACACATGGTAACACAGAGACACATGGCAACACAGACACACATGGCAACACAGAGACACATGGCAACACAGAGACGCATGGCAACACAGAGACACGGTAACACAGAGACACATGGCAACACAGAGACACATGGCAACACAGACACACGGCAACACAGACACACGGCAACACAGAGACACGGCAACACAGAGACACATGGCAACACAGAGACACATGGCAACACAGAGACACATGGCAACACAGAGACACATGGCAACACAGAGACACATGGCAACACAGACACATGGTAACACAGAGACACATGGTAACACAGAGACACATGGTAACACAAAGACACATGGTAACACAAAGACACATGGTAACACAGAGACACATGGTAACACAAAGACACATGGTAACACAAAGACACATGGTAACACAGAGACACATGGTAACACAGAGACACATGGCAACATAGAGACACATGGTAACACAGAGACACATGGTAACACAGACACATGGTAACACAAAGACACATGGTAACACAGATACACATGGTAACACAGAGACATATGGTAACACAAGGACACATGGCAACATAGAGACACATGGTAACACAGAGACACATGGTAACACAGAGACACATGGTAACACAGACACATGGTAACACAGACACATGGTAACACAAGGACACATGGCAACATAGAGACACATGGTAACACAGAGACACATGGTAACACAAAGACACATGGTAACACAGAGACACATGGTAACACAAGGACACATGGCAACATAGAGACACATGGTAACACAGACACATGGCAACATAGAGACACATGGTAACACAGAGACACATGGCAACATAGAGACACATAGTAACACAGAGACACATGGTAACACAGAGACACATGGTAACACAGAGACACATGGTAACACAGAGACACATGGCAACATAGAGACACATGGCAACACAGAGACACATGGTAACACAGAGACACATGGTAACACAGAGACACACGGTAACACAAAGACACATGGTAACACAGAGACACATGGTAGCACAAGGACACATGGCAACACAGAGACACATGGTAACACAGAGACACATGGTAACACAAGGACACATGGCAACATAGAGACACATGGTAACACAGAGACACATGGCAACATAGAGACACATGGTAACATAGAGACACATGGTAACACAGAGACACATGGTAACACAGAGACACATGGTAACACAGAGACACATGGTAACACAGAGACACACGGTAACACAGAGACACATGGTAACACAGACACATGGTAACATTATTGAACATTTATGGATTGTGTTTATATGCTAGAACTGTCTTCTGTGTATAGTCATGTTTTCATTCCATTGTATTGTTCATACAGACTAACCAGGGCTGTATTGTATTGTTCATACAGACTAACCAGGGCTGTATTGTACTGTTCATACAGACTAACCAGGGCTGTATTGTACTGTTCATACAGACTAACCAGGGCTGTATTGTACTGTTCATACAGACTAACCAGGGCTGTATTGTACTGTTCATACAGACTAACCAGGGCTGTATTGTACTGTTCATACAGACTAACCAGGGCTGTATTGTATTGCATACAGATCTAACCAGGGCTCTATTGTACTGTTCATACAGACTAACCAGGGCTGTATTGTACTGTTCATACAGACCAACCAGGCTGTATTGTACTGTTCATACAGAATAACTAGGGCCTCATTGTACTGTTCATACAGACTAACCAGGGCCTCTATTGTATTGTTCATACAGACTAACCAGGGCTCTATTGTACTGTTCTATACAGATTAACCAGGGCTGTATTGTACTGTTCATACAGACTAACCAGGGCCATTGTACTGTTCATACAGAATAACCAGGGCTCTATTGTATTGTTCATACAGACTAACCAGGGCTCTATTGTACTGTTCATACAGACTAACCAGGGCTGTATTGTACTGTTCATACAGAATAACCAGGGCTCTATTGTATTGTTCATACAGACTAACCAGGGCTCTATTGTACTGTTCATACAGACTAACCAGGGCTGTATTGTACTGTTCATACAGACTAACCAGGGCTGTATTGTACTGTTCATACAGACTAACCAGGGCTGTATTGTACTGTTCATACACTAACCAGGGCTGTATTGTATTGTTCATACAGACTAACCAGGGCTGTATTGTATTGTTCATACAGACTAACCAGGGCTGTATTGTACTGTTCATACAGACTAACCAGGGCAGTATTGTATTGTTCACACAGACTAACCAGGGCTGTATTGTACTGTTCATACAGACTAACCAGGGCTGTATTGTACTGTTCATACAGACTAACCAGGGCTGTATTGTATTGTTCATACAGACTAACCAGGGCTGTATTGTATTGTTCATACAGACTAACCAGGGCTGTATTGTATTGTTCATACAGACTAACCAGGGCTGTATTGTACTGTTCATACAGACTAACCAGGGCTGTATTGTACTGTTCATACAGACTAACCAGGGCTGTATTGTAGTGTTCATACAGACTAACCAGGGCTGTATTGTATTGTTCATACAGACTAACCAGGGCTGTATTGTATTGTTCATACAGACTAACCAGGGCTGCATGAGTTTCTGTTGGTCCATTTGGTCTCCCCCCTCCCCCATATGATCGTTGGAGGCTAACTTCCCCATCTCACACTGTCTGATTGGGAGAGGGGTCTGCTCTGGGCAGCACACACACACACACACACACACACACACACACACACACACACACACACACACACACACACACACACACACACACAAGCCTCTGGGTGTGAAAGGCTGGCTGCTTCCCTCACCCCAACACATTCACATGATGCTGTGACATTTCAGGCCCTCTGTGGATAATGCTTCTGCGATGTCTGATGGGGGTTGTGTGTGTACGTGTGTGTGTGTGTGTGTGTGTGTGTGTGAACGTGTGTTTGTGTGTGTACGTGTGTTTGTGTGCGTGTGCATGCATTTGTGCATGTGTGTGTGTGTGTGTGTCTGCGCGTGCATGTGTGTGAACGACTTTGTACCTAATCATGTTTACAGAATGTGACAAGCAAATCTATAAAAGACATCAACCAACGTGGAAAAAGAAATGTTCAGTCAATGGGGTGGAATTCTACTGAATGGTATTTTCTGAAACATGTGACGGAAATGACAGATCTGGGTCAGAGACCCAAGTCCAGGAAGAACTGTGACAATTTGTCTGGAAACGGTTACATGTACTCTCTAAAATAAAGAATGATATATTTTATATTTGTTTATTATTTGTCTTACGGAAGTGACACAAACCATGTTGTCAATCGTAAATTGCTTGTAAAAATGCACAACTGAAACTAGATTTTATTTAAAGTAATAGACTGTCTTTTTCCAGCAGATGCATAGGGGGGACAAGTCACTGTAACTAAGTGTGTCATCTGCTTGCAGATGCTGTTATGAATTGTCACACAGTTGTTGGGTCTCATCTGGTTATGCCTGTGGGTTGTGACCACTGGATCTTCTGTAATGACTGAGTCCATTCTGTCAACACTGGATAGAGCTTGGCTTCTGCTTGATAATACTAACAACAGAAAGCCCGGTGTAAGGTCTGGGGTGTGGAGTGGTGGAGGGTGTGGAGGGGTGGAGGGTGTGTAAGGTCTGGGGAGTGGTGGAGGGTGTGGAGGGGTGGAGGGTGTGTAAGGTCTGGGGTGTGGAGTGGTGGAGGGTGTGGAGGGGTGGAGGGTGTGTAAGGTCTGGGGAGTGGTGGAGGGTGTGGAGGGGTGGAGGGTGTGGAGGGGTGGAGGGTGTGTAAGGTCTGGGGTGTGGAGTGGTGGAGGGTGTGGAGGGGTGGAAGGTGTGTCTGGGGAGTGGTGGAGGGTGTGGAGGGGTGGAGGGTGTGGAGGGGTGGAGGGTGTGTAAGGTCTGGGGTGTGGAGTGGTGGAGGGTGTGGAGGGGTGGAGGGTGTGTAAGGTCTGGGGAGTGGTGGAGGGTGGAGGGGTGGAGGGTGTGTAAGGTCTGGGGGTGGAGTGGTGGAGGGTGGAGGGGGTGGAGGGTGTAAGGTCTGGGGAGTGGTGGGAGGGTGGAGGGGTGGAGGGGTGTAAGGTCTGGGGGTGTGGAGTGGTGGAGGGTGGGAGGGGTGGGAAGGTGTGTAAGGCCTGGGGAGTGGTGGAGGGTGGGAGGGGTGGAGGGGTGTGGAGGGGTGGAGGGTGGTAAGGTCTGGGGTGTGGGAGTGGTGGAGGGTGTGGAGGGGTGGAGGGTGTAAGGTCTGGGGAGTGGGAGGGTGTGGAGGGGGTGGAGGGGTGGAGGGGTGGGAGGGTGTGAGGGGTGGAGGGTGTGGAGGATGTGTCTGGGGAGTGGTGGAGGGTGTGGAGGGGGTGGAGGGTGGGGAGGGGGGAGGGTGTGTAAGGTCTGGGGGTGTGGGAGTGGTGGAGGGTGTGGAGGAGTGGGAGGGTGGGGAGGGTGGGAAGGGGTGGAGGTGTGGAGGATGTGTAGGAGTGGGAGGGGTGTGTAGGGTGTGTAGGGGTGGGAGGGTGTGTAGGGGTGGGAGGTGTGGAGGATGTGTAGGGGTGGAGGTGTGGAGCGTGTGGAGGAGTGGAGGGTGTGGAGGGTGTGTAGGAGTGGAGTGTGTGGAGGGTGGGAGGGTGTGTAGGTTGGAGGGTGTGTAGGGGTGGGAGGTGGGGAGATGTGTAGAGTGAGGGTGTGGAGGGTGTGGGAGGGTGTGTAGGAGTGGGAGGGTGGGAGGGTGTGTAGGGGTGGGAGGGTGTGTAGGATGTGTAGGGGGTGGAGTGTGGGAGGGGGTGGAGGAGTGGGGGGGGGAGGGTGTGTAGGGGTGGGAGGGTGTAGGGGTGGGAGGTGTGGGAGGGTGTGTAGGGGTGAGGTGTGTGTAGGGGTGGAAGGTGTGTAGGGTGGAGCCAGTGTAGGGGTGGGAGGTGGGGGATGATGTAGGGGTGGAGGCTGCTGTAGGGGTGGGAGGTGTGGAGGGTGTGTAGGGGTGGGAGGCTGTGTAGGGGTGGAGGGTGTGTAGGGGTGAGGCTGTGTAGGGGGTGGGAGGTGTGGAGGGTGTGTAGGGGTGAGGTGAGGTTGGGTAGGGGTGGAGGCTGTGTAGGGGTGGAGGGTGTGTGTCGGGGTGAAGGTGTGGGGGTGTGTAGGGGTGGAGGGTGTGGTAGGGGTGGAGAGGTGGAGGGTGTGTAGGGGTGGAGGTGGGAGGGTGTGTAGGGGTGAGATGTGGAGGGTGTGTAGGGGTGGGAGGGGTGGTGTATGTTTAGCGATTACAAATGCACTACATTACAAATATACTACATTACAAATACACTATTGTGCACTACTTTTCTTCATCTTAATTTGAGTTTAATTTGAAAATAATCCTGCAGCAACAGGAAATATTATGTGTATTATAATTTTTTTTTAAATTTTACCCCTTTTTCATGGTATCCAATTGTTTTTTAGATGGATGGATGGATGGCACTGCTTCTTAACACAGCGCCATCCAACCCGGAAGCCGCACCAATGTGTCAGAGGAAACACCTGGCAACCTTGGTTAGCGCGCACAGCGCCTGGCTCGCCACAGGAGTCGCTGGTGATGAGACAAGGATATCCCTACCGACCAAGCCCCCTAACCCCGGACGATGCTATGCCACCTGTATCGTCGCCCACGGACCTCACGGTCACGGCCGGTGACGACAGAGCCTGCGCTGCGAACCCAGAGTCTCTGATGGCACAGCTTAACCACTGCGCCACCCGGGAGGCCTTAAATTGAAATGCTTGTAGGGGCTGATACATTTTTCATGAGGGCAATTTAAGTCCAACATTTTTTAATGGAAATTACAAACATTAGAAGCTTTTTAAACCTTGAATATGCTACAGGTTTGCATTTCTGCTGTGGGGGAACATTCTCAGCAACAAAGAGTGATCAAATTAAGATCCTACATCTGTAGGACTCCTAGTCAATAGTAGTGCACTTTGTAGGGAATACATGCCATGTTGTTTCTCGTTTATCACCTCTGTTTAGAAGACATGTAGATCTGTATCTATGTGGTTGTCTATGTATCTTACAGGTGGAAATACCTCTGTGTGATGTTGTTGAAGTTCCCTCCAGGAATTCTTGGTCAGGATATTCAATGGACGCACGAGTCTTTTAATTATGTGAGCACTTTATGATGTTGTTTGTGTATCTGGGTTGGAAGTGAACTGGATAAGGTTAGGGTTAGTGTTCGGGTATCTGGAAGTGAACTGGATAAGGTTAGGGTTAGTGTTTAGGTATCTGGAAGTGAACTGGATAAGGTTAGGGTTAGTGTTTAGATATCTGGAAGTGAACTGGATAAGGTTAGGGTTAGTGTTTAGGTATCTGGAAGTGAACTGGATAAGGTTAGGGTTAGTGTTTGGGTATCTGGATTGGAAGTGAACTGGATAAGGTTAGGGTTAGTGTTTAGGTATCTGGAAGTGAACTGGATAAGGTTAGGGTTAGTGTTTAGGTATCTGGATTGGAAGTAAACTGGATAAGGTTAGGGTTAGTGTTTAGGTATCTGGAAGTGAACTGGATAAGGTTAGGGTTAGTGTTTAGGTATCTGGAAGTGAACTGGATAAGGTTAGGGTTAGTGTTTAGGTATCTGGAAGTGAACTGGATAAGGTTAGGGTTAGTGTTTAGGTATCTGGAAGTAAACTGGATAAGGTTAGGGTTAGTGTTTAGGTATCTGGAAGTGAACTGG
>NW_027001685.1:13558-33558 GCF_036934945.1 Oncorhynchus masou masou
ACTTCTCCCTCTCATCTGACAGAGAGAATGTTCCAGAGCTTGTTACTTCTCTCTCTCATCTGAGTCTGAGCCTTTACTTCTCCCTCTCATCTGACAGAGAAACGCCCCAGAGCCTGTTACTTCTCCCTCTCATCTGACAGAGAACAGTCCCAGAGTCTGTTACTTCTCCCTCTCATCTGACAGAGAGAACCCCCCAGAGCCTGTTACTTCTCCCTCTCATCTGACAGAGAGAACAGTCCCAGAGCCTGTTACTTCTCCCTCTTATCTGACAGAGAGAACAGTCCCAGAGCCTGTTACTTCTCCATCTGACAGAGAGAACAGTCATCTGACAGAGAGAACAGTCCCAGAGTCTGTTACTTCTCCTCTCATCTGACAGAGAACAGTCCCAGAGCCTGTTACTTCTCCCTCTGACAGAGAGAGAACAGTCCCAGACTTCTCCCTCTCATCTGACAGAGAGAACAGTCCCAGAGCCTGTTACTTCTCCCTCTCATCTGACAGAGAGAACAGCCCCAGAGCCTGTTACTTCTCCCTCTCATCTGACAGAGAGAACAGTCCCAGAGCCTGTTACTTCTCCCTCTCATCTGACAGAGAGAACAGTCCCAGAGCCTGTTACTTCTCCCTCTCATCTGACAGAGAGAACAGTCCCAGAGCCTGTTACTTCTCCCTCTCATCTGACAGAGAGAACAGTCCCAGAGCCTGTTACTTCTCCCTCTCATCTGACAGAGAGAACAGTCCCAGAGCCTGTTACTTCTCCCTCTCATCTGACAGAGAACAGTCCCAGAGTCTGTTACTTCTCCCTCTCATCTGATCTGACAGAGAGAACAGTCCCAGAGCCTGTTACTTCTCCCTCTCATCTGACAGAGAGAACAGTCCCAGAGCCTGTTATTCTCCCTCTCATCTGACAGAGAGAACCGCCACAGAGCCTGTTACTTCTCCCTCTCATCTGACAGAGAGAACAGTCCCAGAGCCTGTTACTTCTCCCTCTCATCTGACAGAGAGAACAGTCCCAGAGCCTGTTACTTCTCCCTCTCATCTGACAGAGAGAACAGCCCCAGTCCCAGATCCTGTTACTTCTCCCTCTCATCTGACAGAGAGAACAGTCCCAGAGCCTGTTACTTCTCCCTCTCATCTGACAGAGAGAACAGTCCCAGAGTCTGTTACTTCTCCCTCTCATCTGACAGAGAGAACAGTCCCAGAGCCTGTTACTTCTCCCTCTCACCTGACAGAGAGAACAGTCCCAGAGCTTGTTACTTCTCCCTCTCATCTGACAGAGAGAACAGTCCCAGAGCTTGTTACTTCTCCCTCTCATCTGACAGAGAGAACAGTCCCAGAGCCTGTTACTTCTCCCTCTCATCTGACAGAGAGAACAGTCCCAGAGTCTGTTACTTCTCCCTCTCATCTGACAGAGAGAACAGTCCCAGAGCCTGTTACTTCTCCCTCTCACCTGACAGAGAGAACAGTCCCAGAGCCTGTTACTTCTCCCTCTCATCTGACAGAGAGAACAGTCCCAGAGCCTGTTACTTCTCCCTCTCATCTGACAGAGAGAACAGTCCCAGAGCCTGTTACTTCTCCCTCTCATCTGACAGAGAGAACAGTCCCAGAGTCTGTTACTTCTCCCTCTCATCTGACAGAGAGAACAGTCCCAGAGCCTGTTACTTCTCCCTCTCATCTGACAGAGAGAACAGTCCCAGAGCTTTACTTCTCCCTCTCATCTGTTACTTCTCCCTCTCATCTGACAGAGAGAACAGTCCCAGAGCTTGTTACTTCTCCCTCTCATCTGACAGAGAGAACAGTCCCAGAGCCTGTTACTTCTCCCTCTCATCTGACAGAGAGAACAGTCCCAGAGCCTGTTACTTCTCCCTCTCATCTGACAGAGAGAACAGAGAGCCTGTTACTTCCCCCTCTCATCTGACAGAGAGAACAGTCCCAGAGCCTGTTACTTCTCCCTCTCATCTGACAGAGAGAACAGTCCCAGAGCCTGTTACTTCTCCCTCTCATCTGACAGAGAGAACAGTCCCAGAGACAGAGAGAACCTGTTACTTCTCCCTCTCATCTGACAGAGAGAACAGTCCCAGAGCCTGTTACTTCTCCCTCTCATCTGACAGAGAGAACAGTCCCAGAGCCTGTTACTTCTCCCTCTCATCTGACAGAGTCCCAGAGCCTGTTACATCCCAGTCCCAGAGCCTGTTACTTCTCCCTCTCATCTGACAGAGAGAACAGTCCCAGAGCCTGTTACTTCTCCCTCTCATCTGACAGAGAGAACAGTCCCAGAGCCTGTTACTTCTCCCTCTCATCTGACAGAGAGAACAGTCCCAGAGCCTGTTACTTCTCCCTCTCATCTGACAGAGAGAACAGTCCCAGAGCAGTCCCTCAGACAGAGAGAACAGTCCCAGAGTCTGTTACTTCTCCCTCTCATCTGACAGAGAGAACAGTCCCAGAGCCTGTTACTTCTCCCTCTCATCTGACAGAGAGAACAGTCCCAGAGCCTGTTACTTCTCCCTCTCATCTGACAGAGAGAACAGTCCCAGAGCCTGTTACTTCTCCCTCTCATCTGACAGAGAGAACAGTCCCAGAGTCTGTTACTTCTCCCTCTCATCTGACAGAGAGAACAGTCCCAGAGCCTGTTACTTCTCCCTCTCATCTGACAGAGAGAACAGTCCCAGAGCCTGTTACTTCTCCCTCTCATCTGACAGAGAGAACAGTCCCAGAGCCTGTTACTTCTCCCTCTCATCTGACAGAGAGAACAGTCCCAGAGCCTGTTACTTCTCCCTCTCATCTGACAGAGAGAACAGTCCCAGAGCCTGTTACTTCTCCCTCTCATCTGACAGAGAGAACAGTCCCAGAGCCTGTTACTTCTCCCTCTCATCTGACAGAGAGAACAGTCCCAGAGCCTGTTACTTCTCCCTCTCATCTGACAGACAGAACAGTCCCAGAGCCTCCTCTCTCATCTGACAGAGAGAACAGCCCCAGAGCCTGTTACTTCTCCCTCTCATCTGACAGAGAGAACAGTCCCAGAGCCTGTTACTTCTCCCTCTCATCTGACAGAGAGAACAGTCCCAGAGTCTGTTACTTCTCCCTCTCATCTGACAGAGAGAACAGTCCCAGAGCCTGTTACTTCTCCCTCTCATCTGACAGAGAGAACAGTCCCAGAGCCTGTTACTTCTCCCTCTCATCTGACAGAGAGAACAGTCCCAGAGCCTGTTACTTCTCCCTCTCATCTGACAGAGAGAACAGTCCCAGAGCCTGTTACTTCTCCCTCTCATCTGACAGAGAGAACAGTCCCAGAGCCTGTTACTTCTCTCCATCTGACAGAGAGAACAGTCCCAGAGCTCATCTGACAGAGAGAACAGTCCCAGAGCCTGTTACTTCTCCCTCTCATCTGACAGAGAGAACAGTCCCAGAGCCTGTTACTTCTCCCTCTCATCTGACAGAGAGAACAGTCCCAGAGCCTGTTACTTCTCCCTCTCATCTGACAGAGAGAACAGTCCCAGAGCCTGTTACTTCTCCCTCTCATCTGACAGAGAGAACAGTCCCAGAGCCTGTTACTTCTCCCTCTCATCTGACAGAGAGAACAGTCCCAGAGCTTGTTACTTCTCCCTCTCATCTGACAGAGAGAACAGTCCCAGAGCCTGTTACTTCTCCCTCTCATCTGACAGAGAGAACAGTCCCAGAGCCTGTTACTTCTCCCTCTCATCTGACAGAGAGAACAGTCCCAGAGCTTGTTACTTCTCCCTCTCATCTGACAGAGAGAACAGTCCCAGAGCCTGTTACTTCTCCCTCTCATCTGACAGAGAGAACAGTCCCAGAGCTTGTTACTTCTCCCTCTCATCTGACAGAGAGAACAGTCCCAGAGCTTGTTACTTCTCCCTCTCATCTGACAGAGAGAACAGTCCCAGAGCTTGTTACTTCTCCCTCTCATCTGACAGAGAGAACAGTCCCAGAGCCTGTTACTTCTCCCTCTCATCTGACAGAGAGAACAGTCCCAGAGCTTGTTACTTCTCCCTCTCATCTGACAGAGAGAACAGTCCCAGAGCTTGTTACTTCTCCCTCTCATCTGACAGAGAGAACAGTCCCAGAGCTGTTACTTCTCATCTGACAGAGAGAACAGTCCCAGAGCACTTCTGACAGAGAGAACAGTCCCAGAGCTTGTTACTTCTCCCTCTCATCTGACAGAGAGAACAGTCCCAGAGCCTGTTACTTCTTCTCCCTGACAGAGAGAACAGTCCCAGAGCCTCTGACAGAGAGAACAGTCCCAGAGCTTGTTACTTCTCCCTCTCATCTGACAGAGAGAACAGTCCCAGAGCTTGTTACTTCTCCCTCTCATCTGACAGAGAGAACAGTCCCAGAGCCTGTTACTTCTCCCTCTCATCTGACAGAGAGAACAGTCCCAGAGCTTGTTACTTCTCCCTCTCATCTGACAGAGAGAACAGTCCCAGAGCCTGTTACTTCTCCCTCTCATCTGACAGAGAGAACAGTCCCAGAGCTTGTTACTTCTCCCTCTCATCTGACAGAGAGAACAGTCCCAGAGCCTGTTACTTCTCCCTCTCATCTGACAGAGAGAACAGTCCCAGAGCCTGTTACTTCTCCCTCTCATCTGACAGAGAGAACAGTCCCAGAGCTTGTTACTTCTCCCTCTCATCTGACAGACAGAGAACAGTCCCAGAGCCTGTTACTTCTCCCTCTCATCTGACAGAGAGAACAGTCCCAGAGCTTGTTACTTCTCCCTCTCATCTGACAGAGAGAACAGTCCCAGAGCTTGTTACTTCTCCCTCTCATCTGACAGAGAGAACAGTCCCAGACAGCCTGTTACTTCTCCCTCTCACCTGACAGAGAGAACAGTCCCAGAGCTTGTTACTTCTCCCTCTCATCTGACAGAGAGAACAGTCCCAGAGCTTGTTACTTCTCCCTCTCATCTGACAGAGAGAACAGTCCCAGAGCCTGTTACTTCTCCCTCTCATCTGACAGAGAGAACAGTCCCAGAGCTTGTTACTTCTCCCTCTCATCTGACAGAGAGAACAGTCCCAGAGCCTGTTACTTCTCCCTCTCACCTGACAGAGAGAACAGTCCCAGAGCTTGTTACTTCTCCCTCTCATCTGACAGAGAGAACAGTCCCAGAGCTTGTTACTTCTCCCTCTCATCTGACAGAGAGAACAGTCCCAGAGCCTGTTACTTCTCCCTCTCATCTGACAGAGAGAACAGTCCCAGAGCTGTTACTTCTCCCTCATCTGACAGAGAGAACAGTCCCATCTGACAGAGAGAACAGTCCCAGAGCTTGTTACTTCTCCCTCTCACCTGACAGAGAGAACAGTCCCAGAGCTTGTTACTTCTCCCTCTCATCTGACAGAGAGAACAGTCCCAGAGCTTGTTACTTCTCCCTCTCATCTGACAGAGAGAACAGTCCCAGAGCCTGTTACTTCTCCCTCTCATCTGACAGAGAGAACAGTCCCAGAGCCTGTTACTTCTCCCTCTCATCTGACAGAGAGAACAGTCCCAGAGCTTGTTACTTCTCCCTCTCATCTGACAGAGAGAACAGTCCCAGAGCCTGTTACTTCTCCCTCTCATCTGACAGAGAGAACAGTCCCAGAGCTTGTTACTTCTCCCTCTCATCTGACAGAGAGAACAGTCCCAGAGCCTGTTACTTCTCCCTCTCATCTGACAGAGAGAACAGTCCCATCTGAGAGAGAACAGTCTGTTACTTCTCCCTCTCATCTGACAGAGAGAACAGTCCCAGAGCCTGTTACTTCTCCCTCTCATCTGACAGAGAGAACAGTCCCAGAGCTTGTTACTTCTCCCTCTCATCTGACAGAGAGAACAGTCCCAGAGCCTGTTACTTCTCCCTCTCATCTGACAGAGAGAACAGTCCCAGAGCCTGTTACTTCTCCCTCTCATCTGACAGAGAGAACAGTCCCAGAGCCTGTTACTTCTCCCTCTCATCTGACAGAGAGAACAGTCCCAGAGCCTGTTACTTCTCCCTCTCATCTGACAGAGAGAACAGTCCCAGAGCCTGTTACTTCTCCCTCTCATCTGACAGAGAGAACAGAAGCAGTCCCAGAGCCTGTTACTTCTCCCTCTCATCTGACAGAGAGAACAGTCCCAGAGCTTGTTACTTCTCCCTCTCATCTGACAGAGAGAACAGAGAACAGTCCCAGAGTCCCAGAGCCTGTTACTTCTCCCTCTCATCTGACAGAGAGAACAGTCCCAGAGCCTGTTACTTCTCCCTCTCATCTGACAGAGAGAACAGTCCCAGAGCTTGTTACTTCTCCCTCTCATCTGACAGAGAGAACAGTCCCAGAGCCTGTTACTCCCTCTCATCTGACAGAGAGAACAGTCCCAGAGCCTGTTACTTCTCCCTCTCATCTGACAGAGAGAACAGTCCCAGAGCTGTTACTTCTCCCTCTCATCTGACAGAGAGAACAGTCCCAGAGCCTGTTACTTCTCCCTCTCACCTGACAGAGAGAACAGTCCCAGAGCTTGTTACTTCTCCCTCTCATCTGACAGAGAGAACAGTCCCAGAGCTTGTTACTTCTCCCTCTCATCTGACAGAGAGAACAGTCCCAGAGCCTGTTACTTCTCCCTCTCATCTGACAGAGAGAACAGTCCCAGAGCCTGTTACTTCTCCCTCTCATCTGACAGAGAGAACAGTCCCAGAGCCTGTTACTTCTCCCTCTCATCTGACAGAGAGAACAGTCCCAGAGCTTGTTACTTCTCCCTCTCATCTGACAGAGAGAACAGTCCCAGAGCTTGTTACTTCTCCCTCTCATCTGACAGAGAGAACAGTCCCAGAGCCTGTTACTTCTCCCTCTCATCTGACAGAGAGAACAGTCCCAGAGCCTGTTACTTCTCCCTCTCATCTGACAGAGAGAACAGTCCCAGAGCCTGTTACTTCTCCCTCTCACCTGACAGAGAGAACAGTCCCAGAGCTTGTTACTTCTCCCTCTCATCTGACAGAGAGAACAGTCCCAGAGCTTGTTACTTCTCCCTCTCATCTGACAGAGAGAACAGTCCCAGAGCCTGTTACTTCTCCCTCTCATCTGACAGAGAGAACAGTCCCAGAGCCTGTTACTTCTCCCTCTCATCTGACAGAGAGAACAGAGCCTGTTACCCAGACAGAGAGAACAGTCCCAGAGCTTGTTACTTCTCCCTCTCATCTGACAGAGAGAAACAGTCCCAGAGCCTGTTACTTCTCCCTCTCATCTGACAGAGAGAACAGTCCCAGAGCTTGTTACTTCTCCCTCTCATCTGACAGAGAGAACAGTCCCAGAGCCTGTTACTTCTCCCTCTCATCTGACAGAGAGAACAGTCCCAGAGCCTGTTACTTCTCCCTCTCATCTGACAGAGAGAACAGTCCCAGAGCCTGTTACTTCTCCCTCTCATCTGACAGAGAGAACAGTCCCAGAGCCTGTTACTTCTCCCTCTCATCTGACAGAGAGAACAGTCCCAGAGCCTGTTACTTCTCCCTCTCATCTGACAGAGAGAACAGTCCCAGAGCCTGTTACTTCTCCCTCTCATCTGACAGAGAGAACAGTCCCAGAGCCTGTTACTTCTCCCTCTCATCTGACAGAGAGAACAGTCCCAGAGCCTGTTACTTCTCCCTCTCATCTGACAGAGAGAACAGTCCCAGAGCCTGTTACTTCTCCCTCTCATCTGACAGAGAGAACAGTCCCAGAGCCTGTTACTTCTCCCTCTCATCTGACAGAGAGAACAGTCCCAGAGCCTGTTACTTCTCCCTCTCATCTGACAGAGAGAACAGTCCCAGAGCTTGTTACTTCTCCCTCTCATCTGACAGAGAGAACAGTCCCAGAGCCTGTTACTTCTCCCTCTCATCTGACAGAGAGAACAGTCCCAGAGCCTGTTACTTCTCCCTCTCATCTGACAGAGAGAACAGTCCCAGAGCTTGTTACTTCTCCCTCTCATCTGACAGAGAGAACAGTCCCAGAGCTTGTTACTTCTCCCTCTCATCTGACAGAGAGAACAGTCCCAGAGCTTGTTACTTCTCCCTCTCATCTGACAGAGAGAACAGTCCCAGAGCTTGTTACTTCTCCCTCTCATCTGACAGAGAGAACAGTCCCAGAGCTTGTTACTTCTCCCTCTCATCTGACAGAGAGAACAGTCCCAGAGCTTGTTACTTCTCCCTCTCATCTGACAGAGAGAACAGTCCCAGAGCTTGTTACTTCTCCCTCTCACCTGACAGAGAGAACAGTCCCAGAGCTTGTTACTTCTCCCTCTCATCTGACAGAGAGAACAGTCCCAGAGCTTGTTACTTCTCCCTCTCATCTGACAGAGAGAACAGTCCCAGAGCTTGTTACTTCTCCCTCTCATCTGACAGAGAGAACAGTCCCAGAGCAGTCCTCCCTCTCATCTGACAGAGAGAACAGTCCCAGAGCCTGTTACTTCTCCCTCTCATCTGACAGAGAGAACAGTCCCAGAGCTTGTTACTTCTCCCTCTCATCTGACAGAGAGAACAGTCCCAGAGCTTGTTACTTCTCCCTCTCATCTGACAGAGAGAACAGTCCCAGAGCCTGTTACTTCTCCCTCTCACCTGACAGAGAGAACAGTCCCAGAGCCTGTTACTTCTCCCTCTCACCTGACAGAGAGAACAGTCCCAGAGCCTGTTACTTCTCCCTCTCATCTGACAGAGAGAACAGTCCCAGAGCCTGTTACTTCTCCCTCTCATCTGACAGAGAGAACAGTCCCAGAGCTTGTTACTTCTCCCTCTCACCTGACAGAGAGAACAGTCCCAGAGCTTGTTACTTCTCCCTCTCATCTGACAGAGAGAACAGTCCCAGAGCCTGTTACTTCTCCCTCTCACCTGACAGAGAGAACAGTCCCAGAGCCTGTTACTTCTCCCTCTCATCTGACAGAGAGAACAGTCCCAGAGCCTGTT
The DNA here is from genome assembly GCF_036934945.1 of Oncorhynchus masou masou. NCBI lineage: Eukaryota > Metazoa > Chordata > Actinopteri > Salmoniformes > Salmonidae > Oncorhynchus > Oncorhynchus masou. Next base: position 22,443 of record NW_027001685.1, read on the forward strand.
ACTTCTCCCTCTCATCTGACAGAGAGAACAGTCCCAGAGCTTGTTACTTCTCCCTCTCATCTGACAGAGAGAACAGTCCCAGAGCCTGTTACTTCTCCCTCTCACCTGACAGAGAGAACAGTCCCAGAGCCTGTTACTTCTCCCTCTCATCTGACAGAGAGAACAGTCCCAGAGCCTGTTACTTCTCCCTCTCACCTGACAGAGAGAACAGTCCCAGAGCTTGTTACTTCTCCCTCTCATCTGACAGAGAGAACAGTCCCAGAGCCTGTTACTTCTCCCTCTCACCTGACAGAGAGAACAGTCCCAGAGCCTGTTACTTCTCCCTCTCACCAGTCCCAGAGCTGACAGAGAGAACAGTCCCAGAGCCTGTTACTTCTCCCTCTCATCTGACAGAGAGAACAGTCCCAGAGCCTGTTACTTCTCCCTCTCACCTGACAGAGAGAACAGTCCCAGAGCCTGTTACTTCTCCCTCTCATCTGACAGAGAGAACAGTCCCAGAGCTTGTTACTTCTCCCTCTCATCTGACAGAGAGAACAGTCCCAGAGCTTGTTACTTCTCCCTCTCATCTGACAGAGAGAACAGTCCCAGAGCTGTTACTTCTCCCTCTCATCTGACAGAGAGAACAGTCCCAGAGCCTGTTACTTCTCCCTCTCACCTGACAGAGAGAACAGTCCCAGAGCCTGTTACTTCTCCCTCTCATCTGACAGAGAGAACAGTCCCAGAGCCTGTTACTTCTCCCTCTCATCTGACAGAGAGAACAGTCCCAGAGCCTGTTACTTCTCCCTCTCATCTGACAGAGAGAACAGTCCCAGAGCCTGTTACTTCTCCCTCTCATCTGACAGAGAGAACAGTCCCAGAGCCTGTTACTTCTCCCTCTCATCTGACAGAGAGAACAGTCCCAGAGCCTGTTACTTCTCCCTCTCATCTGACAGAGAGAACAGTCCCAGAGCCTGTTACTTCTCCCTCTCACCTGACAGAGAGAACAGTCCCAGAGCCTGTTACTTCTCCCTCTCATCTGACAGAGAGAACAGTCCCAGAGCCTGTTACTTCTCCCTCTCACCTGACAGAGAGAACAGTCCCAGAGCCTGTTACTTCTCCCTCTCATCTGACAGAGAGAACAGTCCCAGAGCCTGTTACTTCTCCCTCTCACCTGACAGAGAGAACAGTCCCAGATCCTGTTACTTCTCCCTCTCATCTGACAGAGAGAACAGTCCCAGAGCTTGTTACTTCTCCCTCTCATCTGACAGAGAGAACAGTCCCAGAGCTTGTTACTTCTCCCTCTCATCTGACAGAGAGAACAGTCCCAGAGCCTGTTACTTCTCCCTCTCATCTGACAGAGAGAACAGTCCCAGAGCCTGTTACTTCTCCCTCTCACCTGACAGAGAGAACAGTCCCAGAGCCTGTTACTTCTCCCTCTCATCTGACAGAGAGAACAGTCCCAGAGCCTGTTACTTCTCCCTCTCATCTGACAGAGAGAACAGTCCCAGAGCCTGTTACTTCTCCCTCTCATCTGACAGAGAGAACAGTCCCAGAGCTTGTTACTTCTCCCTCTCATCTGACAGAGAGAACAGTCCCAGAGCCTGTTACTTCTCCCTCTCACCTGACAGAGAGAACAGTCCCAGAGCCTGTTACTTCTCTGACTCTCATCTGACAGAGAGAACAGTCCCAGAGCCTGTTACTTCTCCCTCTCATCTGACAGAGAGAACAGTCCCAGAGCCTGTTACTTCTCCCTCTCATCTGACAGAGAGAACAGTCCCAGAGCCTGTTACTTCTCCCTCTCACCTGACAGAGAGAACAGTCCCAGAGCCTGTTACTTCTCCCTCTCATCTGACAGAGAGAACAGTCCCAGAGCCTGTTACTTCTCCCTCTCATCTGACAGAGAGAACAGTCCCAGAGCCTGTTACTTCTCCCTCTCATCTGACAGAGAGAACAGTCCCAGAGCCTGTTACTTCTCCCTCTCATCTGACAGAGAGAACAGTCCCAGAGCCTGTTACTTCTCCCTCTCATCTGACAGAGAGAACAGTCCCAGAGCCTGTTACTTCTCCCTCTCATCTGACAGAGAGAACAGTCCCAGAGCCTGTTACTTCTCCCTCTCATCTGACAGAGAGAACAGTCCCAGAGCCTGTTACTTCTCCCTCTCATCTGACAGAGAGAACAGTCCCAGAGCCTGTTACTTCTCCCTCTCATCTGACAGAGAGAACAGTCCCAGAGCCTGTTACTTCTCCCTCTCACCTGACAGAGAGAACAGTCCCAGATCCTGTTACTTCTCCCTCTCATCTGACAGAGAGAACAGTCCCAGAGCTTGTTACTTCTCCCTCTCATCTGACAGAGAGAACAGTCCCAGAGCCTGTTACTTCCCTCCCTCAGAGAGAACAGTCTGACAGACAGAGAACAGTCCCAGAGCTTGTTACTTCTCCCTCTCACCTGACAGAGAACAGTCCCAGAGCTTGTTACTTCTCTCTCTCATATGACAGAGAGAACAGTCCCAGAGCCTGTTACTTCTCCCTCTCATCTGACAGAGAGAACAGTCCCAGAGCCTGTTACTTCTCCCTCTCATCTGACAGAGAGAACAGTCCCAGAGCCTGTTACTTCTCCCTCTCATCTGACAGAGAGAACAGTCCCAGAGCCTGTTACTTCTCCCTCTCATCTGACAGAGAGAACAGTCCCAGAGCCTGTTACTTCTCCCTCTCATCTGACAGAGAGAACAGTCCCAGAGCCTGTTACTTCTCCCTCTCATCTGACAGAGAGAACAGTCCCAGAGCCTGTTACTTCTCCCTCTCATCTGACAGAGAGAACAGTCCCAGAGCCTGTTACTTCTCCCTCTCATCTGACAGAGAGAACAGTCCCAGAGCCTGTTACTTCTCCCTCTCATCTGACAGAGAGAACAGTCCCAGAGCCTGTTACTTCTCCCTCTCATCTGACAGAGAGAACAGTCCCAGAGCCTGTTACTTCTCCCTCTCATCTGACAGAGAGAACAGTCCCAGAGCCTGTTACTTCTCCCTCTCATCTGACAGAGAGAACAGTCCCAGAGCCTGTTACTTCTCCCTCTCATCTGACAGAGAGAACAGTCCCAGAGCTTGTTACTTCTCCCTCTCATCTGACAGAGAGAACAGTCCCAGAGCCTGTTACTTCTCCCTCTCATCTGACAGAGAGAACAGTCCCAGAGCCTGTTACTTCTCCCTCTCATCTGACAGAGAGAACAGTCCCAGAGCCTGTTACTTCTCCCTCTCATCTGACAGAGAGAACAGTCCCAGAGCCTGTTACTTCTCCCTCTCATCTGACAGAGAGAACAGTCCCAGAGCCTGTTACTTCTCCCTCTCACCTGACAGAGAGAACAGTCCCAGAGCCTGTTACTTCTCCCTCTCACCTGACAGAGAGAACAGTCCCAGAGCAGACAGAGAGAACAGTCCCAGAGCCTGTTACTTCTCCCTCTCATCTGACAGAGAGAACAGTCCCAGAGCCTGTTACTTCTCCCTCTCATCTGACAGAGAGAACAGTCCCAGAGTCTGTTACTTCTCCCTCTCATCTGACAGAGAGAACAGTCCCAGAGCCTGTTACTTCTCTCTCGGCACTAATGCTCACAGGATTCTTCTCCTTTTCTCTCCTCTCTCCTCTCTCCTCTCTCCTCTCTCCTCTCTCCTCTCTCCGTTCATGGTACAGTAGATCCACGGTGACTTTTGAAGTGAAGGAGACATCAGGAAAGTGATTAAAGGTCTGCCATGTCTGACGTGATGTTAATTCTGACAAGCATCTGTCGAGAGACAGAGTTCAATAAAACACTGTGTTGTGCAACATGCTTCATGAAGTCAGCCTCGAGCTCATGTGGGTTAAGCAGTAAATAACTGGGCCATAGGACAGATTGGCTGGAAGCCATAAGATCATTAGGTCTGTGGTGTACAGTCTGACTGCATGGTTAACAGCAGACACATGGACCACGGCTCCTCTTGTTAACAACTTAAAGGGCTGTTCTGGAGGGCATTTTTTACTGTGACACTCATCTATGCCTCACAAATCATCCACACACACATATTCTGCTCCTAATGCTAAAGGCCCCAGTTTTGCGTGTGGTGTGGTGTGGTGTGGTGTGTGTGTGGTGTGGTGTGGTGTGGTGTGGTGTGGTGTGGTGTGTGTGTGTGTGTGTGTGTCTGTGTGTGTCTGCGTGTGCGTATGTGTGCATGTGTCTGAGACTGTGGTGGGTCCGACCTTGCTCACAGTCGTAAAAACCCACATCCTCACTTCACACAACAGCCAGCCCTTTCAGAGAATGGGAGTGAGTTCTGGGTCCTGGGTTCTGGGTTCTGGGTTCTGGGTTCTGGGTTCTGGGTTCTGGGTTCTGGGTTCTGGGTTCTGGCAGGATGAACTGTGTGCAGGATGTATTTAGCTCGTTACAGGTTGTTGTGTTATTATTTAAAATCAGCATTTTTCTATATTAGATCAACAACATTTGTTATGAACCGGAATTACAGTAGTTTAGTAATACAATTACATTGTAATGTAAACGGGGTACAGACGTGCAAAACAAGTACAGTAACTGGCGTTGCATCATGAAATGCACCACAAGCATCCTGTCTCATTGTGTTTCTCTGACCCTGGTTATGACAGTATATCAGATTAACAATATCCTGTCTCATTGTGTTTCTCTGACCCTGGTTATGACAGTATATCAGATTAACAATATCCTGTCTCATTGTGTTTCTCTGACCCTGGTTATGACAGTATATTAGATTAACAATATCCTGTCTCATTGTGTTTCTCTGACCCTAACAGTATATTAGATTAACAATATCCTGTCTCATTGGTCTGGTCTGTGTAACATCCTGTCTCATTGTGTTTCTCTGACCCTGGTTATGACAGTATATCAGATTAACAATATCCTGTCTCATTGTGTTTCTCTGACCCTGGTTATGACAGTATATCAGATTAACAATATCCTGTCTCATTGTGTTTCTCTGACCCTGTTATGACAGTATATCAGATTAACAACATCCTGTCTCATTGTGTTTCTCTGACCCTGGTTATGACAGTATATCAGATTAACAATATCCTGTCTCATTGTGTTTCTCTGACCCTGGTTATGACAGTATATCAGATTAACAACATCCTGTCTCATTGTGTTTCTCTGACCCTGGTTATGACAGTATATTAGATTAACAACATCCTGTCTCATTGTGTTTCTCTGACCCTGGTTATGACAGTATATTAGATTAACAATATCCTGTCTCATTGTGTTTCTCTGACCCTGGTTGACAGTAATCAGATGAACATCCTGTCTCATTGTGTTTCTCTGACCCTGGTTATGACATTATATTAGATTAACAATATCCTGTCTCATTGTGTTTCTCTGACCCTGGTTATGACAGTACATCAGATTAACAATATCCTGTCTCATTGTGTTTCTCTGACCCTGGTTATGACAGTAAATCATAGGCCATCAGACTGTTAAACAGCAACCACTAACATTGAGTGGCTGCTGCCAACACACTGACTCAACTCCAGCCACTTTAATAATGGGAATTGATGGGAAATGATGTAAAATATATCACTAGCCACTTTAAACAATGCTACCTAATATAATGTTTACATACCCTACATTATTCATCTCATATGTATATGTATATACTGTACTCTATCATCTACTGCATCCTTATGTAATACATGTATCACTAGCCACTTTAACTATGCCACTATACATACTCATCTCATATGTATATACTGTACTCGATACCATCTACTGTATCTTGCCTATGCTGCTCTGCACCATCACTCATTCATATATTTATGTACATATTCTTTATCCCCTTACACTGTGTATAAGAAATTAGTTTTGGAATTGTTAGTTAGATTACTTGTTGGTTATTACTGCATTGTCGGAACTAGAAGCACAAGCATTTCGCTACACTCGCATTAACATCTGCTAACCATGTGTATGTGACAAATAAAATTTGATTTGATTTGAGAGTGGAAGGGCGGAGAGGGAGGAGGGAGGGAGGGAGGAGGGGGAAGAGAGAGGGAATGGGGAGAGGGGGAGGGAGGAGGGGAGGGAGGGAGGAGAGAGAGGGAGAGAGGGAGGGAGGAGAGGAGGAGGAATTACAGAGGGAAGGAGGAGAGAGGGGAAGGAGGAGAGGGAGGGAGGAAGGGAGGGAGGAGGGAGGGGAGGGAGGAGGGAGGGAGGAGGGGGAGGGAGGAGGGAGGAGGGATTACAGAGGGACGGAAGAGAGAGGGAAGGAGGAGAGAGGGGAAGGGAGGGGAGGAGGGAAGGAGGAGAGGGGGGAGGAAGGGAGGGAGGAGAGGAGGAGGAGAGAGGGAGGAGGGAAGGAGGAGAGGAGGAGGGATTAGAGGAGGGGAAGGAAGAGAGGGAGGGGAAGGGAGGAGGAGGGAGGATTAGGGAGGGAAGGAAGAGAGGGAGGGAGGAGAGAGGGAGGAGAGAGGGAGGGAGGAGGAGAGGGAAGGAAGAGAGAGGGAAGGAGGAGGGGAGAGGGGAGAGGGAGGAGGAGAGGGGAAGGAGGAGAGGGGAAGGAAGAGAGGGAAGGAGGAGGGAGAGGGAGGGGAGGGAGGAGGGAGGGAGGAGAGAGGGAAGGAAGAGAGATGGAAGGGAGGAGAGGGGAGGGAGGGAGGGAGGGAGAGAGGAGGAAGGAAGGGAGGAGAGGAGGGAGGAGGAGGGAGGGGAAGGAGGAGGAGAGGAGGGGAGGGAAGGAGAGGGAAGGAGGAGAGGGGAAGGAGAGGGGGAGGAGGGAGGAGGAGAAGGGGGAGGAGAGGAGAGGGAAGGGGAGGAGGGGAAGGGGGAGAGGAGGAGGGAGGGAAGGAGGGGGAGGGAGGAGGGAAGGGAAGGAAGGGGAGGAGAGGGAGGGAGGAGGGAGGGAGGGGGAAGGAAGAGAGGAGGAGGGAGGAGGAGAGGGGGGGATGGAAGAGAAGGAGAGGAGGAGGGAGGAGAGGGAAGGAGGAGAGAGGGGAAAAGGGGGAAGGAGGAGAGGAGGAGGGAGGAGAGGAGAGGGGAGGAAGGGAGGAGGAGGGGGAGGGGGGAGTAGGGAGGAAGAGAGGAAGGGAGGAGAGGAGGGAAGGGAAGGGGGAAGGAAGAGAGGAGGAGGGAGGAGAGGGGGAAGGAAGAGAGGAGGAGGGAGGAGAGGGGGAAGGAGTGGAAGGAAGGAGGAGGGAGGAGGAGAGGGGGGAAGGAAGAGAGGAGGAGGGAGGAGGAGGGGGACGAAGAGAGAGAGGAAGGGAGGAGAGGGAGAAGGAAAGGGGAAGAAGGAGGAGAGGAGTAGGGAGGAGGAGGCGAGGAGGAGGAAGGGAGGAGAGGGGGAAGGAGGAGAGGAGTAGGGAGGAGAGATGGAAGGAGGAGAGGAGGAACGGGGGAAGGAAGAGAGGAGGAGGGAGGAGAGGGGGAAGGAAGAGAGGAGGAGGGAGGAAAGGGGGAAGGAAGAGAGAGAGGGAGGGAGGAAAGTATGAAGGGGGAAGGAGGAGGGAATAGATGGGGAAGGAGGAGAGGGGGAAGGTGGAGAAGGGGAGGAGAGGAGGAAGGGGGAAGGAGTAGGGAATAGATAGGGAAGGAGGAGAGTGGGAAGGATGGAAGGCCGTGATCTGGATGATTTGGGGGGAGGGCAGGGATGACAGTCAGTGCATGTAGAGGGAAGTCCTGGTCAGATTTGGCCTGATGACCGTCTACCCAGTGATGACAGTCTGTGCATGTAGAGGGAAGTCCTGGTCAGATTTGGCCTGATGACCGTCTACCCTGTTGGCCTGATGACTGTCTGCCCTGTTCCACTTTAATGCTTAATTATTAAGTATTATTATTTATTGACCCTGGACTGTCATTTACTTTATGTTCGTATTCTTATCTTTTATTATTTCTTATTGTTGTTGCCTTGTCCAGAAGGAACCTGCTAGTGAGCATTTAGTTGGACGGTGTTGACCATGTGTTTCCCTTACATACGACTAATACAACGTGGAACTTGGAACCAGCTGGTCTTCTACACCAAAGCACTGGCCAACCCAGCTGGTCTTCTACACCAAAGCACTGGCCAACCCAGCTGGCCTTCTACACCAAAGCAGTGGCCAACCCAGCTGGCCTTCTACACCAAAGCAGTGGCCAACCCAGCTGGTCTTCTACACCAAAGCAGTGGCCAACCCAGCTGGTCTTCTACACCAAAGCAGTGGCCAACCCAGCTGGCCTTCTACACCAAAGCAGTGGCCAACCCAGCTGGTCTTCTACACCAAAGCAGTGGCCAACCCAGCTGGTTTGCAATAACATCTCCCTTCATCCTGCAACATGAGACCTCTTAACCAGCGCCCCTTCCGCTATCAGCCCTTAGATCAGGATGGGAATGAGCACCAGGGGCATCGTGGGGGGTCGTGGGAAGGGAATGGAGGTCACAAACATTCTGCTTCGACTCCTTCTGTGTGTGGTGGGTGTCAGGTTCCATACTGTGTATGTTCTATTCTATTATTTTCTATTCTATTATTTTGTATTCTATTTCTTTTATATTCTATTATATTCTATTCTATTATTTTGTATTCTATTTTTTTATATTATATTATATTCTATTCTATTATTTTGTATTCTATTTCTTTTATATTCTATTCTATTATTTTGTATTCGATTTATTTTATATTCTATTGTATTCTATTCTATTGTTTTATATTCTATTCTATTATTTTATTTATTTTATTTTCTATCCTATTATTTTCTATTCTAATATTTAAAAAATATAAAAAAATATAATATTATTTCCTGTTCTATTATTTTCTATTCTTTTCTGTTCTATTCTTTTCTGTTCTATTCTTTTCTATTCTATTATGTTCTATGATTTTGTTTCATTGTTACATACCTGAGAGGGAAAACACCTCAAGATGTCAGCCTTATCTCTCTTCGCTGCTTTCAAATCTGGTTGGCCCTTAAGTCACCTTTACCCACGGAAGAGAAAATCCCCCAAATTGAACCAAATGTGTGTTGTGTTAGTGCCAGAGGTAAATGTCAATGCTTCCCTGACTGGATGCATCTAGACAGAGATGAAAGTGCCACTAGCATCAGAGCCGGGGCTGGAGCTGTGTTAGGGCCCCGGGGTTAGGGCATAGGGGATCTGTGGTAGGAAGTGAGAGGTAGGAGGGTTGTCTTAGGGCATGTAGAGCATCATCAATCCTCTGACCTAGTCTGTAGTCTCCTAGTCATCCACCACCTCAGGAGAACTGTCTGATTCAACACTTCAGGACGTACAACAGGATTAAACAAACAAACAAACACAACTCAGAATAATTTGATTTGGTGCCAGATGTTTAGTAAAATGTTGGCTTCATAGTCTTATTGTAGGGAGCATAGAGAAGGTTACTAATATTGTATTGTGGTCGATTCACCATTTCATAATGCAGAATATAAACCATTATTAGTATTAAACATGTAATATTATAAATCATATGGGAATACATTTATGTCAGAAATTGTTTCCCAGAAAGACAATTAGGAAGAGGGTTTTATCTATCAGAAATTGTCTCACAGAAAGACAATTAGGAAGAGGGTTTTATCTATCAGAAATTGTCTCCCAGAAAGACAATTAGGAAGAGGGTTTTATCTATCAGAAATTGTTTTATCTATCAGAAATTGTCTCCCAGAAAGACAATTAGGAAGAGGGTTTTATCTATCAGAAATTGTCTCCCAGAAAGACAATTAGGAAGAGGGTTTTATCTATCAGAAATTGTCTCCCAGAAAGACAGTTAGGAAGAGGGTTTTATCTATCAGAAATTGTCTCCCAGAAAGACAGTTAGGAAGAGGGTTTTATCTATCAGAAATTTCCTTTTTAGATGCAACATCTGGTCTGATGATCCATGGCTCCAACCAGACAGATAGGATACTGGGGATCCAACAAGAATCAGACTACTACAGTACTAGTACTGCTTCATGTTATATACGTCCAATGTACTGGCCAACCTTTGGGCTCCCGGGTGGTGCAGCGGTCTAAGGCACTGAGACCTGGGACACCAGGTGGTTGTAATTTTTTATTTTATATTTTATATTTATCTAATTATTAATGAATTATCAGGTAGAACAGAAAACCAACATTAATCTGGACCTCGTAGGGTCAGACTTGAATAACCCTGTCGCAGTGTGTCTATCCTGGGTTCTGCTGGTCAGTCAGTGACATGTTCCCTCCTGCCCAGCCAAGCCTGTCTTTCCACTCTGACTATAGTCTCTATCACTGTCTGTATCTGTAGCTGTTGTGTTCTGCTCCCCGAGCCTGGTTCCACTCATCTGACGGTGTAACACTGTATTCCTCCTCTCCTCTCCTCTCCTCTCCTCTCCTCTCCTCTCCTCTCCTCTCCTCTCCTCTCCTCTCCTCTCCTCTCCTCTCCTCTTCTCTTCTCTTCTCTTCTCTTCTCTTCTCTTCTCTTCTCTTCTCTTCTCTCCTTCTCTTCTCTTCTCTTCTCTTCTCTCCTCTCCTCTCCTCTCCTCTCCTCTCCTCTCCTCTCCTTCTCCTTCTCCTGTCCTCTCCTTCTCTTCTCCTCTCCTCTCTCTCTTCTCTTCTCTTCTGTCCTCTCCTCTCCTCTCTTCTCTTCTCTTCTGTCCTCTCCTGTCCTCTCCTTCTCCTGTCCTCTCCTTCTCCTGTCCTGTCCCTCTCCTCTCCTCTCCTCTCCTCTCCTCTCCTCTCCTCTCCTCTCCTCTCCTCTCCTCTCTTCTCTTCTCTTCTCTTCTCTTCTCTTCTCTTCTCTTCTCTTCTCTTCTCTTCTCTTCTCTTCTCTTCTCTTCTCTTCTCTTCTCTTCTCTTCTCTCCTGTCCTGTCCTGTCCTGTCCTGTCCTGTCCTGTCCTGTCCTGTCCTGTCCTGTATCTGTATCTGTAGCTATAACTCAGTCTGGAAGCCAGTCTGGACCGGAGGGCAGAACACCCCACACCCTCCCACCCAACAGAAGGGGCTTCACCTACAAGATAGAACTTTTGAAACTAATACATTCAGCTCACTTCACAATGCTATTCCATTCCATTCGTATCTACTCTGTTCTAGAGAAAAGTGGGGCAGGTTATTGCAGTGGGTATTTGATACAGGGATGTTTGTATTCCCCGTAAGTCAATAAAGGTTCAACCAGGCTGTCAAAGCTGATAACCCACATTAACCACACAGTTAGTACATCATT
>NW_027001685.1:38558-93353 GCF_036934945.1 Oncorhynchus masou masou
GGGTAGATGTATATAACCTGGGTAGATGTATATAACCTGGGTAGATGTATATAACCTGGGTAGATGTATATAACCTGGGTAGATGTATATAACCTGGGTAAATGTATATAACCTGGGTAAATGTATATAACCTGGGTAGATGTATATAACCTGGGTAAATGTATATAACCTGTATATAACCTGGGTAAATGTATATAACCTGGGTAGATGTATATAACCTGTATATAACCTGGGTAGATGTATATAACCTGGGTAGATGTATATAACCTGGGTAGATGTATATAACCTGGGTAGATGTATATAACCTGGGTAGATGTATATAACCTGGGTAAATGTATATAACCTGGGTAGATGTATATAACCTGGGTAGATGTATATAACCTGGGTAGATGTATATAACCTGGGTAGATGTATATAACCTGGGTAGATGTATATAACCTGGGTAGATGTATATAACCTGGGTAGATGTATATAACCTGGGTAGATGTATATAACCTGGGTAGATGCAGGATAAATGCTTTATTTATTGTTTGCCTTTGGCTTCCATGATGCCCATTGATCAGCTGCTGTCCATTAGAAATGCAGCTGCCAGGCATGTCAGGACCTGTTGGTCTCACAGTGTGTGTGCAGCTTGTCATGGAGGAATACATCTGTTGACAGTGATGAATATTTCATTTTTAATGAAACCTAAATGATCTGTTATTTATTATCAAGTTCTGGTTTGTTACATGCTTAGAAGAAGTCATGATGCTACTGTGGAATTGTAGGGATGGACCAGCTGGTTGAACCATTCAGACAGACACCACTGACCAAATGTTCTGCCATGCTTCTCCAGCCCTCCCCCTCAACAAAGACACCATGCAGCCAATCAGTAACAGTGAGAAGACTGTCCTCCCTCCAGACAAACTGCTATTTCTGTACCTGGTGCAGTTTATTAGTCTTATACTGGCCTCTTCCAGTGTACTGGTTTCTCGTGTCGAGGAGTTAACCTCATGAGATCTCCATCCATGCTGGAAGTCTGGAAGTAATTATGTGTTGAATAACCCACACTCCCCTAGCCCTCTCCCTTCCATTGCTCCACACTCCCCTAGCCCTCTCCCTTCCATTGATCCACACTCCCCAGCCCTCTCCCTTCCATTGCTCCACACTCCCCCAGCCCTCTCCCTTCCATTGCTCCACACTCCCCCAGCCCTCTCCCTTCCATTGCTCCACACTCCCCAGCCCTCTCCCTTCCATTGCTCCACACTCCCCCCAGCCCTCTCCCTTCCATTGCTCCACACTCCCCCAGCCCTCTCCCTTCCATTGCTCCACACTCCCCTAGCCCTCTCCCTTCCATTGCTCCACACTCCCCAGCCCTCTCCCTTCCGTAGCCCCACACTCCCCAGCCCTCTCCCTTCCATTGCTCCACACTCCCCCAGCCCTCTCCCTGCTTTTGCCCCACGTTCCCCCAGCCCTCTCCCTGCTTTTGCCCCACGTTCCCTCAGCCCTCTCCCTGCTTTTACCCCACGTTCCCCCAGCCCTCTCCCTGCCCTTCCCTTACCCCACGTCCCCCAGCCCTCTCCCTTCCACCCCACTCCCCCCAGCCCTCTCCCCTTTTGCCCCACGTTCCCCCAGCCCTCTCCCTGCTTTTGCCCCACTTCCCCCAGCCCTCTCCCTGCTTTTACCCCACGTTCCCCCAGCCCTCTCCCTGCTTTTACCCCACGTTCCCCCAGCCCTCTCCCTGCTTTTGCCCCACGTTCCCCCAGCCCTCTCCCTGCCATTGCCCCACGTTCCCCCAGCCCTCTCCCTGCTTTTGCCCCACGTCCCCCAGCCCTCTCCCTTCTTTTGCCCCACGTTCCCCCAGCCCTCTCCCTGCTTTTGCCCCCACGTTCCCCCAGCCCTCTCCCCTGCTTTTGCCCCACGTTCCCCCAGCCCTCTCCCTGCTTTTGCCCCACGTTCCCTCAGCCCTCTCCCTGCTTTTGCTCCACGTTCCCTCAACCCTCTCCCTGCTTTTGCCCCACGTTCCCCCAGCCCTCTCCCTGCTTTTGCCCCACGTTCCCCCAGCCCTCTCCTGCTTTTGCCCCAGGTCTGCAAACCTTTAGCCTCTATGCTTCCCCCTCAGCTGTCCCCTGCCTGGACTGTGCTTGTAACCTGGGGAGGTGGAGGTGGTAGTTCAAGCTGGGGCTCGGTTGCCGAGTGGGTCTGTTTGTCTGTCCGGTTGGCTGTAGAGGGACTGTCTGTCTGGTTGGCTGTAGAGGGACTGTCTGCCTGTCTGGTTGGCTGTAGAGGGACTGACTGTCTGTCTGTCTGGTTGGCTGTAGAGGGACTGACTGTCTGTCTGTCTGGTTGGCTGTAGAGGGACTGTCTGTCTGGTTGGCTGTAGAGGGACTGTCTGCCTGTCTGGTTGGCTGTAGAGGGACTGACTGTCTGTCTGTCTGGTTGGCTGTAGAGGGACTGACTGTCTGTCTGTCTGGTTGGCTGTAGAGGGACTGTCTGTCTGGTTGGCTGTAGAGGGTCTGTCTGTCTGCCTGGTTGGCTGTAGAGGGACTGTCTGCTTGTAGTATAGAGGGACTGTCTGTCTGCCTGGTTGGCTGTAGAGAGACTGTCTGTCTGTCTGTAGTGTAGAGGGACTGTCTGCCTGTAATGTAGTGTAGAGGGACTGTCTGTCTGCATGTATTGTAGAGGGACTGTCTGCATGTAGTGTAGAGGGACTGTCTGTCTGCCTGTAGTGTAGTGTAGTGTAGAGGGACTGTCTGTCTGTAGTGTAGTGTAGAGGGACTGTCTGTCTGCCTGTAGTGTAGAGGGAATGTCTGTCTGCCTGTAGTGTAGAGGGAGTGTCTGTCTGTAGTGTAGAGGGACTGTCTGTCTGCAATGTAGTGTAGAGGGAGTGTCTGTCTGTAGTGTAGTGTAGAGGGACTGTCTGTCTGTAGTGTAGTGTCTGTCTGCCTGGTTGGCTGTAGAGGGAGTGTCTGTCTGTAGTGTAGTGTAGAGGGAGTGTCTGTCTGTAGTGTAGTGTAGAGGGAGTGTCTGTCTGTAATGTAGTGTAGAGGGAGTGTCTGTCTGTAATGTAGTGTAGAGGGAGACTGTCTGTCTGTAATGTAGTGTAGAGTAGTGTAGAGGGACTGTCTGTCTGTAATGTAGTGTAGAGGGAGTGTCTGTCTGTAATGTAGTGTAGAGGGAGTGTCTGTCTGTAATGTAGTGTGGGGAGTGTCTGCCTGTAGTGTAGAGGGACTGTCTGTCTGTCTGTAGTGTAGAGGGACTGTCTGTAATGTCTGTCTGTAGTGTAGAGGGAGTGTCTGTCTGGTGTAGTGTAGAGGGACTGTCTGTCTGTAGTGTAGCTGTAGAGAGGGACTGTCTGTCTGTAGTGTAGGGGGAGTGTCTGTCTGTAGTGTAGTGTAGAGGAGTGTCTGTCTGTAGTGTAGAGGTAGAGGGAGTGTCTGTGTAATGTAGTGTAGAGGGAGTGTCTGTCTGTAGTGTAGTGTAGAGGGAGTGTCTGTCTGTGGTTGTGTGTAGAGGAGTCTGTCTGTCTGTAGTGTAGAGGGAGTGTCTGTCTGTAGTGTAGTGTAGAGGGACTGTCTGTCTGTAATGTAGTGTAGAGGAGTGTCTGTCTGTAGTGTAGTGTGTGAGGGAGTGTCTGTCTGTAATGTAGTGTAGAGGGAGTGTCTGTCTGTAGTGTAGTGTAGAGGGAGTGTCTGTCTGTAATGTAGTGTAGAGGGAGTGTCTGTCTGTAATGTAGTGTATGTCTGTCTGTAGTGTAGTGTAGGGGAGTGTCTGTCTGTCTGTAGTGTAGAGGGAGTGTCTGTCTGTCTGTAATGTAGTGTAGAGGGACTGTCTGTCTGTAGTGTAGTGTAGAGGGAGTGTCTGTCTGTAATGTAGTGTAGAGGGAGTGTCTGTCTGTAGTGTAGTGTAGAGGGAGTGTCTGTCTGTAATGTAGTGTAGAGGGACTGTCTGTCTGTAATGTAGTGTAGAGGGAGTGTCTGTCTGTAATGTAGTGTAGAGGGAGTGTCTGTCTGTAATGTAGTGTAGAGGGAGTGTCTGTCTGTAATGTAGTGTAGAGGGAGTGTCTGTCTGTAGTGTAGTGTAGAGGGAGTGTCTGTCTGTAGTGTAGTGTAGAGGGAGTGTCTGCCTGTAGTGTAGTGTAGAGGGAGTGTCTGTCTGTAATGTAGTGTAGAGGGAGTGTCTGTAGTGTAGTGTAGAGGGAGTGTCTGTCTGTAGTGTAGTGTAGAGGGAGTGTCTGTCTGTAGTGTAGTGTAGAGGGAGTGTCTGTCTGTAGTGTAGTGTAGAGGGAGTGTCTGTCTGTAGTGTAGTGTAGAGGGAGTGTCTGTCTGTAATGTAGTGTAGAGGGAGTGTCTGTCTGTAGTGTAGTGTAGAGGGAGTGTCTGTCTGTAGTGTAGTGTAGAGGGAGTGTCTGTCTGTAATGTAGTGTAGAGGGAGTGTCTGTCTGTAGTGTAGAGGGAGTGTCTGTCTGTAGTGTAGAGGGAGTGTCTGTCTGTAATGTAGTGTAGAGGGAGTGTCTGTCTGTAGTGTAGTGTAGAGGGAGTGTCTGTCTGTAGTGTAGTGTCTGAGGGAGTGTAGAGGGAGTGTCTGTCTGTAATGTAGTGTAGAGGGAGTGTCTGTCTGTAATGTGTGTAGAGGGAGTCTGTCTGTCTGTAGTGTAGTGTCTGTCTGTAGTGTAGTGTAGGGAGTGTCTGTGTAGTGTAGAGGGAGTGTCTGTAGTGTAGTGTAGAGGAGTCTGTCTGTAATGTAGTGTAGAGGGAGTGTCTGTCTTAGTGTAGAGGGAGTGTAGAGGGAGTGTCTGTCTGTAGTGTAGTGTAGAGGGAGTGTCTGCCTGTAATGTAGTGTAGAGGGACTGTCTGTCTGTAGTGTAGTGTAGAGGGAGTGTCTGTCTGTAATGTAGTGTTGAGGGAGTGTCTGCCTGTAATGTAGTGTAGAGGGAGTGTCTGTCTGTAGTGTATGTCTGTCTGTAGTGTAGTGTAGGGGAGTGTCTGTCTGTAATGTAGTGTAGAGGGAGTGTCTGTCTGTAGTGTAGTGTAGTGTAGAGGAGGGAGTCTGTCTGTCTGTCTGTAGTGTAGAGGGAGTGTCTGTCTGTAGTGTAGTGTAGAGGGAGTGTCTGCCTGTAATGTAGTGTAGAGGGAATGTGTCTGTCTGTAATGTAGTGTAGAGGGAGTGTCTGTCTGTAGTGTAGTGTAGAGGGAGTGTCTGTCTGTAGTGTAGTGTAGAGGGTGTCTGTCTGTAGTGTGTAGAGGGAGTGTCTGTCTGTAATGTAGTGTAGAGGGAGTGTCTGTCTGTAATGTAGTGTAGAGGGAGTGTCTGTCTGTAGTGTAGTGTAGAGGGACTGTCTGTCTGTAGTGTGGTGTAGAGGGAGTGTCTGTCTGTAGTGTAGTGTAGAGGAGTGTCTGTCTGTAATGTAGTGTAGAGGGAGTGTCTGTCTGTAGTGTAGTGTAGAGGGAGTGTCTGTCTGTAGTGTAGTGTAGGTGTCTGTCTGTAGTGTAGTGTAGAGGGAGTGTCTGTCTGTAGTGTAGTGTAGAGGGAGTGTCTGTCTGTAGTGTCTGTCTGTAATGTAGTGTAGAGGGAGTGTCTGTCTGTAGTGTAGTGTAGAGGAGTGTCTGCCTGTAGTGTAGTGTAGAGGGAGTGTCTGTCTGTAGTGTAGAGGGAGTGTCTGTCTGTAGTGTAGAGGGAGTGTAGTGTAGAGGGAGTGTCTGTCTGTAGTGTAGAGGGAGTGTCTGTCTGTAGTGTAGAGGGACTGTCTGTCTGTCTGTCTGTCTGTCTTTCTCCTGACTTCTTCAGTAGGTCTCCTGAGCCTTTCCTAGGCACGACTCTGTGATTGGCTCAGCTTCAGTGGGCAAACACAGAGCTGGTCTGAGGCTGTGTGTGTGTGTGTGTGTGTGTGTGTGTGTGTGTGTGTGTGTGTGTGTGTGTGTGTGTGTGTGTGTGTGTGTGTGTGTGTGTGTACTGCAGAGCCTATGTATCCCCTAATGGGAACCCCTCTTTTATTCAGTAGGGCCTCTGAGCGACTGGCTTATCCCATGCCTCTATCCAGGCTTTAACAAGGTAGAGACACCTGAGCTCTGCTCATTACCAGGACTGAGCTGCACATTGATGGGCTCTGCCTCCCTGTCCGCTTTGTTTTCAAGCAGGAATAGAGGAAGGGAAGGAGCATAGCCAAACAGGAGTGGAGGTACAGCAGACTAACACGAACTCTCACAGTAAAAACAAAAAGTAAGCTACTGGATATACAGTATAGTACAGAACACAACCCAGTAATACAGTATAGTACAGAACACAACCCAGTAATACAGTATAGTATAGAACACAACCCAGTAATACAGTATAGTATAGAACACAACCCAGTAATAGAGTATAGTATAGAATATAATACCCAGTAATACCCAGTAATACAGTATAGTATAGAACACAACCCAGTAATACAGTATACTATAGGATAGTATAGAACACACCCCAGTAATACAGTATAGTATAGAACACAACCCAGTAATACAGTATTGTATAGTATAGAACACAACCCAGTAATACAGTATAGTATAGAACACAACGCAGGAAAACAGTATAGTATAGAACACAACCCAGTAATGCAGTATAGTATAGAACACAACCCATTAATACAGTATAATATAGAACACAACCCAGTAATACAGTATAGTATAGAACACAACCCAGTAATACAGTATAGTATAGAACACATCTCAGTAATACAGTATAGTATAGAACACAGCCCAGTAATACAGTATAGTATAGAATAGTATAGAACACAGCCCAGTAATACAGTATAGTATAGTATAGAACAAAACCAAGTAATATAGTATAGTACAGAACACAACCCAGTAATACAGTATAGTATAGTATAGAACACAACCCAGTAATACAGTATAGTACAGAACAAAACCAAGTAATATAGTATAGTACAGAACACAACCCAGTAATACAGTATAGGATAGTATAGAACACAACCCAGTAATACAGTATAATATAGAACACAACCCAGTAATACAGTATAGTGCAGAACACAACCCAGTAATACAGTATAGTATAGAACACAACCCAGTAATACAGTATAGTATAGAACACAGCCCAGTAATACAGTATAGTATAGTATAGAACACAGCCCAGTAATACAGTACAGTATAGTATAGAACAACCCAGTAATATAGTACAGTATAGTATAGAACACAGCCCAGTAATACAGTATAGTATAGAACACAACCCAGGAATACAGTATAGTATAATATAGAACACAGCCCAGTAATACAGTATAGTATAGTATAGTATAGAACACAGCCCAGTAATATAGTATAGTATAGAACACAGCCCAGTAATACAGTATAGTATAGTATAATATAGAACACAACCAAGTAATACAGTATAGTATATTATAGTATAGTATAGTGTAGAACACAGCCCAGTAATACAGTATAGTATAGAACACAGCCCAGTAATACAGTATAGTATAGAACACAACCCAGTAATACAGTATAGTATAGAACACAGCCCAGTAATACAGTATAGTATAGTATAGAACACAGCCCAGTAATATAGTATAGTATAATATAGAATACAACCAAGTACTACAGTATAGTATAGTATAGAACATAGCCCAGTAATACAGTATAGTATAGTATAGAACACAGCCCAGTAATACAGTATAGTATAGAACACAGCCCAGTAATACAGTATAGTATAGAACACAACCCATTAATACAGTATAGTATAGTATAGAACACATCCCAGTAATACAGTATAGTATAGTATATTATAGTATAGTATAGAACACAGCCCAGTAATACAGTATTGTATAGAACACAACCCAGTAATACAGTATAGTATAGTATAATATAGAACACAGCCCAGTAATACAGTATAGTATAGTATAATATAGAACACAACCAAGTAATACAGTATAGTATAGTATAGAACACAGCCCAGTAATACAGTATAGTATAGTATAATATAGAACACAACCAAGTAATACAGTATAGTATAGAACACAACCCAGTAATACAGTATAGTATAGAACACAACCCAGTAATACAGTATAGTATAGAACACAGCCCAGTAATACAGTATAGTATAGTATAGAACACAGCCCAGTAATACAGTACAGTATAGTATAGAACACAACCCAGTAATATAGTACAGTATAGTATAGAACACAGCCCAGTAATACAGTATAGTATAGAACACAACCCAGTAATACAGTATAGTATAGAACACATCCCAGTAATACAGTATAGTATAGAACACAGCCCAGTAATACAGTATAGTATAGAATAGTATAGAACACAGCCCAGTAATACAGTATAGTATAGTATAGAACAAAACCAAGTAATATAGTATAGTACAGAACACAACCCAGTAATACAGTATAGTATAGTATAGAACACAACCCAGTAATACAGTATAGTATAGAACACAACTCGGTAATACAGTATAGTATTGAACACAACCCAGTAATACAGTATAGTATAGAACACAACCCAGTAATACAGTATAGTACAGAACACAACCCAGTAATACAGTATAGTATAGAACACAACCCAGTAATACAGTATAGTATAGGATAGTATAGAACACAACCCAGTAATACAGTATAGTATAGAACACAACCCAGTAATACAGTATAGTATAGAACACAACCAGTAATACAGTATAGTATAGAACACAACCCAGTAATACAGTATAGTATAGAACACAGCCCAGTAATACAGTATAGTATAGTATGGAACACAGCCCAGTAATACAGTACAGTATAGTATAGAACAACCCAGTAATATAGTACAGTATAGTATAGAACACAGCCCAGTAATACAGTATAGTATAGAACACAACCCAGGAATACAGTATAGTATAATATAGAACACAGCCCAGTAATACAGTATAGTATAGTATACACAGCCCAGTAATATAGTATAGTATAGAACACAGCCCAGTAATACAGTATAGTATAGTATAATATAGAACACAACCAAGTAATACAGTATAGTATAGTATAGTATAGTGTAGAACACAGCCCAGTAATACAGTATAGTATAGAACACAGCCCAGTAATACAGTATAGTATAGAACACAACCCAGTAATACAGTATAGTATAGAACACAGCCCAGTAATACAGTATAGTATAGTATAGAACACAGCCCAGTAATATAGTATAGTATAATATAGAATACAACCAAGTACTACAGTATAGTATAGAACATAGCCCAGTAATACAGTATAGTATAGTATAGAACACAGCCCAGTAATACAGTATAGTATAGAACACAGCCCAGTAATACAGTATAGTATAGAACACAACCCATTAATACAGTATAGTATAGTATAGAACACAGCCCAGTAATACAGTATAGTATAGTATATTATAGTATAGTATAGAACACAGCCCAGTAATACAGTATTGTATAGAACACAACCCAGTAATACAGTATAGTATAGTATAATATAGAACACATTAATACAGTATAGTATAGTATAATATAGAACACAACCAAGTAATACAGTATAATATAGTATAGAACACAGCCCAGTAATACAGTATAGTATAGTATAATATAGAACACTGTGGGTCATACAGTATAGTATAGAACACAGCCCAGTAATACAGTATAGTATAGTGTAGAACACATCCCAGTAATACAGTATAGTATAGTATAATATAGAACACAACCCAAGTAATACAGTATAGTATAGAACACAACCCAGTAATACAGTATAGTATAGTATTGAACACAACCCAGTAATACATTATAGTATAGTATAGAACACAACGCAGTAATACAGTATAGTATAGAACACAACCCAGTAATACAGTATAGTACAGCACACAACCCAGTATTACAGTATAGTATAGTATAGAACACAACCCAGTAACACAGTATAGTATAGAACACAACCCAGTAATACAGTATAATATAGAACACAACCCAGTAATACAGTATAGTACAGAACACAACCCAGTAATACAGTATAGTATAGAACACAACCCAGTAATACAGTATAGTATAGAACACAACCCAGTATTACAGTATAGTATAGAACACAACCCAGTAATACAATATAATATAGAACACAACCCAGTAATACAGTATAGTATAGAACACAACCCAGTAATACAGTATAGTATAGAACACAACCCAGTAATACAGTATAGTATATTATAGTATAGAACACAGCCCAGTAATACAGTATAGTATAGAACACAACCCAGGAATACAGTATAGTATAGTATAGAACACAGCCCAGTAATATAGTATAGTATAGAACACAGCCCAGTAATACAGTATAGTATAGTATAATATAGAACACAACCAAGTAATACAGTATAGTATAGTATAGTATAGTATAGTGTAGAACACAGCCCAGTAATACAGTATAGTATAGAACACAGCCCAGTAATACAGTATAGTATAGAACACAACCCAGTAATACAGTATAGTATAGAACACAGCCCAGTAATATAGTATAGTATAGAACACAGCCCAGTAATATAGTATAGTATAATATAGAATACAACCAAGTACTACAGTATAGTATAGTATAGAACATAGCCCAGTAATACAGTATAGTATAGAACACAGCCCAGTAATACAGTATAGTATAGAACACAGCCCAGTAATACAGTATAGTATAGAACACAACCCATTAATACAGTATAGTATAGTATAGAACACATCCCAGTAATACAGTATAGTATAGTATATTATAGTATAGTATAGAACACAGCCCAGTAATACAGTATTTACCATAGAACACAACCCAGTAATACAGTATAGTATAGTATAATATAGAACACAGCCCAGTAATACAGTATAGTATAGTATAATATAGAACACAACAAGTAATACAGTATAGTATAGTATAGAACACAAAGTAATACAGTATAGTATAGTATAATATAGAACACAACCAAGTAATACAGTATAGTATAGAACACAGCCCAGTAATACAGTATAGTATAGTGTAGAACACATCCCAGTAATACAGTATAGTATAATATAGAACACAACCAAGTAATACAGTATAGTATAGAACACAACCCAGTAATACAGTATAGTATAGAACACAACCCAGTTATACAGTATAATATAGTATTGAACACAACCCAGTAATACATTATAGTATAGTATAGAACACAACGCAGTAATACAGTATAGTATAGAACACAACCCAGTAATACAGTATAGTACAGCACACAACCCAGTATTACAGTATAGTATAGTATAGAACACAACCCAGTAACACAGTATAGTATAGAACACAACCCAGTAATACAGTATAATATAGAACACAACCCAGTAATACAGTATAGTACAGAACACAACCCAGTAATACAGTATAGTATAGAACACAACCCAGTAACACAGTATAGTATAGAACACAACCCAGTAATACAGTATAATATAGAACACAACCCAGCAATACAGTATAGTGCAGAACACAACCCAGTAATACAGTATAGTATAGAACACAACCCAGTAACACAGTATAGTATAGAACACAACCCAGTAATACAGTATAATATAGAACACAACCCAGCAATACAGTATAGTGCAGAACACAACCCAGTAATACAGTATAGTATAGAACACAACCCAGTAATACAGTATAGTATAGAACACAGCCCAGTAATACAGTATAGTATAGTATAGAACACAACCCAGTAATAGAGTATAGTATAGAACACAACCCGGTAATACAGTATAGTATAGAACACAACCCAGTAATACAGTATAGTATAGAACACAGCCCAGTAATACAGTATAGTATAGAACACACCCCAGTAATATAGTATAGTATAGTATAGAACACAACCCAGTAATAGAGTATAGTATAGTATAGAACACAACCCAGTAATATAGTATAGTATAGAACACAACCCAGTAATACAGTATAGTATAGAACACAACCCAGTAATACAGTATAGTATAGAACACAACCCAGTAATACAGTATAGTATAGAACACAACCCAGTAATACAGTATAGTATAGAACACAACCCAGTAATACAGTATAGTATAGAACACAGCCCAGTAATACAGTATAGTATAGTATAGTATAGAACACAACCCAGTAATAGAGTATAGTATAGAACACAACCCAGTAATACAGTATAGTATAGAACACAACCCAGTAATACAGTATAGTATAGAACACAGCCCAGTAATACAGTATAGTATAGAACACAGCCCAGTAACCTGCCTTCCACTCACATATGGATATAAAGCAGTGGTATTCAAAGTCAGGTTCATGACCCCTAGTGGGGGAATTGCAGTTGGGTCGACAAATAAAATTATTACAAAAATTAGAAGTACAAATTATTTTACTGCCTTGCTCAAGTGCAGAACGGCACATTTTTACACAAGCAACATTTTGGTTACTATCCCAACGCTTTAACCATTAGGCTACTCTGCTGCCCTCCTAGAAAATGGACAGGCTTTAAAGTTCTGTCATTAGATATGTGGTGGGGAAAATGGGTTCCCAGAAATGCTGGTGAAAGAAATGGGGTCCCTGCAGAAAAAATCTTGAAATACCACTGACATAAAGCTATTGAACCCATATCAACTCACTATCCTAACTCTTAAATAAAATCGGGCAGGCAGACAGCCAATCCTCTTAGAAAACTGCCTCAGACACACACCTCCACTTTCAACATCCAAGGAGAGACGCAATGAAAGAAATCCTCTAACTGATCCATTTCAACACCCCGTAGCCCAGCCAACAGGCCTCTAACCTTTAACCCTGAAGGTGAAGGAGCACACAGAGGACAAATGGGAGTTCATAACTTCCCAGGACACTACCTTAACGACCTCCATTTTATTATTACCCCCTGACTGACTGTCTGTGGTTCATTAACAGCATCACAGATAAACAGACCAAATGCGCCAGGGTCAGTCCACCACCACTTCGTACTGTAGGGAGTCCTGTGGGTCAGGGGTCAGGGGGATGTGGGTTCCTTCCTGGGAGGGGCAGGGGGATGTGGGTTCCTTCCTGGGAGGGGCAGGGGGATGTGGGTTCCTTCCTGGGAGGGGCAGAGGGTTGTGCGTTTCAGTATGGGAGGGGCAGGGGGTTGTGCGTTTCAGTATGGGAGGGGCAGGGGGTTGTGCGTTTCAGTATGGGAGGGGCAGGGGGTTGTGGGTTCCTTCCTGGGAGGGTTAGGGGGATGTGGGTTCCTTCCTGGGAGGGTTAGGGGGATGTGGGTTCCTTCCTGGGGGTTAGGGGGATGTGGGTTCCTTCCTGGGAGGGGCAGGGGGTTGTGGGTTCCTTCCTGGGAGGGGCAGGGGGATGTGGGTTCCTTCCTGGGAGGGGCAGGGGGTTGTGCGTTTCAGTCTGGGAGGGGCAGGGGGTTGTAGGTTCCTTCCTGGGAGGGGCAGGGGGTTGTGCGTTTCAGTCTGGGAGGGGCAGGGGGTTGTAGGTTCCTTCCTGGGAGGGGCAGGGGGTTGTGCGTTTCAGTTTGGAAGGGTTAGTGGGGGCTCCAGTTCCACAGATGCCTGAGTTCCTGCCCCCCTACTGCTCCCTGGCAAGTCAAGCGGCAGAGGGAAACATATTGATTAGTGCTGGGGCTGCTGAGTTAGTTAGGGAGATTTCAAAGGGGGGAGTGAATCCCACAGCTGCTAACCTGCAGGCTCCTCCATATCAATCACATGCTGAAGGAAGAGGGAGGATGGGGAGGAGGAGGACGGGGAAGAGGAGGGTGCTAGATACCGTGGATAAAGCTAGAGCTGAGCTGGGCTTATCTGCAGGAGCTCATTCCCCAGGGCCGGATTTGGGAGCACCTACCTCCAGGGGCCTTTCCTGCAATTGAAAACATTTTGCCATGGGACAGAGAGAAAATGTTGCAGTTTTATCATGAGGCTAAGAGAAAATGTTGCAGTTTTATCATGAGGCTAAGAGGAAATGTTGCAGTTTTATCATGAGGCTAAGAGAAAATGTTGCAGTTTTACCATGAGGCTAAGAGGAAATGTTGCAGTTTTATCATGAGGCTAAGAGAAAATGTTGCAGTTTTATCATGAGGCTAAGAGAAAATGTTGCAGTTTTCAAGTGAATTTCCTGCAATTCTTTGGACATTTTGCCATGACTTCTGTCATGTTCATATGTTATTTGAGGGGCCTCGACCTCCAGCGTTGGGGGTCCCCTTGAGGTATCCCAGGGCACGTGCCCGTTCTGTGTAAATGAGTTGTCCCTCATTCTCCCCCATTGGTATATTGACCCATCTGAGAGGTTTGGAGGAAGTGGTCCTCAAGGTGTTTGTTGCTTTGTACCTGAGGCATCGATTCAGATGTGACTTATTTCAACAATATTACCTGTTCATTTTCTAAACAAATACAGTGGGAGACTATTTAGAAATGAAGGGCAATCAAAGTTTCCTCAGCGCCAGCTGGTGCCGTCCTGTCTCCTCCCTCTCTCCCTGCCTCCACACATGCCTCCCGCATCACTGCTGTGTGATTCAGCGGCTGAGACAGGATGATGGATTGACTACTATCGCGTTTGTTGACACTGTTGTAGGCCGGGCCGTGCTCCGTGCACGCTGAAGGCTTTGAGCCAGCCTATAGGAGGGAGACAGCAGCTGGTTCACCTCCACACAAAGAGGCCAGTGACACTCAGAGAGACAACCGGCAGGGGGTCCCTATCAGACGTTACACAGGCACCACTGACATTCCTCCACTAACTTGAATGCAAAGCATCTCTTCTGAATCCCAACCTGGATCCTGTGTGTTTCTGCGGTCAGTTGTTCAGGGCCTGCTGCCTGTCCACTCTGGCTTCCAGACAGCTGAGATGGGCTCTGCTTCAGCAAGCTCCCGGGCCTTCCCTTCTACAGACCACGGTCAGCAGCCAGCATCGGATCCATTTCTGAGCTCGGCGAGTGGAGCCGCATGTTTCACATTCCGGGGACGAAAGGTTTAATGGGTACTTGCTACTGAACAAAGAGCCCTTTTGTAAACGTTGAGATCTTTCGGCAAACTTAAGAGGAGCGGTGCATATTAACATTGTTAACGTTGTTAGCCTGAAAGAAAACTCAATCAAATTAGTTTTTGCATGTCTGCATGCCTTAGATCAGCTGTACTGTATACTCATTTACACTGTGTGACCTGGCTAACTGAATCATATAGACTGTGTGACCTGGGTAACTGAATCATATAGACTGTGTGATCTGGGGAAACTGAATCATATAGACTGTGTGACCTGGGTAACTGAATCATATTGACTGTGTGACCTGGGTAACTGAATCATATTGACTGTGTGACCTGGGTAACTGAATCATATAGACTGTGTCACCTGGGTAACTGAATCATATTGACTGTGTGACCTGGGGTAACTGAATTATATAGACCATGTGACCTGGGTAACTGAATCATATTGACTCTGTGACCTGGGGAAACTGAATCATATAGACTGTGTGACCTGGGTAACTGAATCACATAGACTGTGTGACCTGGGTAACTGAATCATATAGACTGTGTGACCTGGGTAACTGAATCATATAGACTGTGTGACCTGGGGAAACTGAATCATAGAGACTGTGTGACCTGGGTAACTGAATCACATAGACTGTGTGACCTGGGTAACTGAATCATATAGACTGTGTCACCTGGGTAACTGAATCATATTGACTGTGTGACCTGGGGTAACTGAATTATATAGACTGTGTGACCTGGGTAACTGAATCATATAGACTGTGTGACCTGGGGAAACTGAATTATATAGACTGTGTGACCTGGGTAACTGAATCATATAGACTGTGTGACCTGGGTAACTGAATCATATTGACTGTGTGACCTGGGGTAACTGAATCACATAGACTGTGTCACCTGGGTAACTGAATCATATTGACTGTGTGACCTGGGGTAACTGAATCACATAGACTGTGTGATCTGGGGAAACTGAATCATATGTGAAACATATCCTTCTGCGTTCCTCTCCGTTGAGGACTGAGCAGCAAGCTACCCCATCCTCAACATCCTCTAACTGATCCTTACCCCCATCCTCAACATCCTCTAACTGATCCTTACCCCCATTCTCAACATCCTCTAACTGATCCTTACCCCCATCCTCAACATCCTCTAACTGATCCACCCCCATCCTGCGTCAACATCCTCTAACTGATCAAGAATCCTCAACATCCTCTAACTGATCCTTACCAGATCCTCAACATCCTCTAACTGATCCTTACCCCATCCTCAACATCCTCTAACTGATCCTTACCCCCATCCTCAACATCCTCTAACTGATCCTTACCCCATCTTCAACATCCTCTAACTGATCCGTAGGGTCATCCTCAACATCCTCTAACTGATCCTGACCCCCATCCTCAACATCCTCTAACTGATCCATTACCCCCATCCTCAACATCCTCTAACTGATCCTTACCCCCATCCTCAACATCCTCTAACTGATCCTTACCCCCCATCCTCTAACTCCATCCTCAACATCCTCTAACTGATCCTTGGCCTGCCCATCCTCAACATCCTCTAACTGATCCTTACCCCTGTAATCCTCAACATCCTCTAACTGATCCTTACCCCCATCCTCAACATCCTTTCACTGATCCTTACCCCATCCTCAACATCCTCTAACTGATCCTTACCCCCATCCTCAACATCCTCTAACTGATTGGGCCTTACCCCCATCCTCAACATCCTCTAACTGATCCTTACCCCCATCCTCAACATCCTCTAACTGATCCTTACCCCCATCCTCAACATCCTCTAACTGATCCTGGACCCCATCCTCAACATCCTCTAACTGATCCTTACCCCCATCCTCAACATCCTCTAACTGATCCTTACCCCATCCTCAACATCCTCTAACTGATCCTTACCCCCATCCTCAACATCCTCTAACTGATCCTTACCCCATCCTCAACATCCTCTAACTGATCTTCCCCCATCCTCAATCCTCTAACTGATCCTTACCCCCATCCTCAACATCCTCTAACTGATCCTTACCCCCATCCTCAACATCCTCTAACTGATCCTTACCCCCATCCTCAACATCCTCTAACTGATCTTACCCCCATCCTCAACATCCTCTAACTGATCCTGACCCCCATCCTCAACATCCTCTAACTGATCCTTACCCCATCCTCAACATCCTCAAACGGATCCTTACCCCATCCTCAACATCCTCTAACTGATCCTTACCCCATCCTCAACATCCTCTAACGGATCCTTACCCCCATCCTCAACATCCTCTAACATGATCCTTACCCCATCTATCAACATCCTCTAACTGATCCTTACCCCATCCTCAACATCCTCTAACTGATCCTTACCCCATCATCCTCAACATCCCCTAACTGATCCTTACCCCCATCCTCAACATCCTCTAACTGATCCTTACCCCATCTTCAACATCCTCTAACTGATCCTTACCCCCATCCTCAACATCCTCTAACTGATCCTTACCCCCATCCTCAACATCCTCTAACTGATCCTTACCCCATCCTCAACATCCTCTAACTGATCCTTACCCCATCCTCAACATCCTCTAACTGATCCTTACCCCCATCCTCAACATCCTCTAACTGATCCTTACCCCATCCTCAACATCCTCTAACTGATCCTTACCCCATCTTCAACATCCTCTAACTGATTCCTTACCCCCATCCTCAACATCCTCTAACTGATCCTTACCCCCATCCTCAACATCCTCTAACTGATCCTTACCCCATCCTCAACATCCTCTAACTGATCCTTACCCCCATCCTCAACATCCTCTAACTGATCCTTACCCCATCCTCAACATCCTCTAACGGATCCTTACCCCATCTTCAACATCCTCTAACTGATCCTTACCCCCATCCTCAACATCCTCTAACTGATCCTTACCCCCATCCTCCACATCCTCTAACTGATCCTTACCCCATCTTCAACATCCTCTAACTGATCCTTACCCCCATCCTCAACATCCTCTAACTGATCCTTACCCCCATCCTCAACATCCTCTAACTGATCCTTACCCCCATCCTCAACATCCTCTAACTGATCCTTACCCCCATCCTCAACATCCTCTAACTGATCCTTACCCCCATCCTCAACATCCTCTAACTGATCCTTACCCCCATCCTCAGATCCTCTAACTGATCCTTACCCCCATCCTCAACATCCTCTAACTGATCCTTACCCCCATCCTCAACATCCTCTAACTGATCCTTACCCCCATCCTCACATCCTCTAACTGATCCTTACCCCCATCCTCAACATCCTCTAACTGATCCTTACCCCCATCCTCACATCCTCTAACTGATCCTTACCCCCATCCTCAAATCCTCTAACTGATCCTTACCCCATCCTCAACATCCTCTAACTGATCCTTACCCCCATCCTCAACATCCTCTAACCCTTACCCCCATCCTCCACATCCTCTAACTGATCCTTACCCCCATCCTCAACATCCTCTAACTGATCCTTACCCCCATCCTCCACATCCTCTAACTGATCCTTAAATCTAACTGATCCTTACCCCCATCCTCCACATCCTCTAACTGATCCTTAACCCCATCCTTACCCCCATCCTCCACATCCTCTAACTGATCCTTACCCCCATCCTCAACATCCTCTAACTGATCCTTACCCCCATCCTCCACATCCTCTAACTGATCCTTAACCCCATCCTCTAACTGATCCTTACCCCCATCCTCCACATCCTCTAACTGATCCTTAACCCCATCCTCTAACTGATCCTTACCCCCATCCTCCACATCCTCTAACTGATCCTTACCCCCATCCCCAACATCCAACCAAACACAGTGTTTTTATGATCAGCCATCTTACGGCCAGCTTTGCAGTAGCTATAGAGAGAAACCCTGGCCTGGGTGGGTCTGAAATGACACAATATTCCCTATATCGTGCACTTCTATAGAGCACTCTGGTCAAAAGTAGTGCACGATATAGGGAATAGGGTGTGTGGCAGGGCAGGAGGACGATGAATGGATGTTGATCCAGCTTCTTCCAGATACTGCATTCCTTCCTGTGTGCGGGTGTGTGTGTGGTGGCTTCCTCTGGGCTTGTGGAAAAACCTCCCAAGAGTCCCAGCCACTTTAGACATGAAAAACTAAATTCCCCGGATTCTTTGGCAGCAAACTTTGTTACATGTGGGTAGCCCTAGATTTTAGTTTCCACAGCTGCTCACGTGCCCCGGTCGCTCACCTTGATGTAAGCCTAAACCCCTCACCACTAAGCTGTTACAGAGATAGGGGAGGAGGGAGGTTGGGATGGAGAGAGTGAAAGAAGAGCGTTTTCCTACACATGGTCTCAGTTTAAGGGGTTGGCATGGTTTTCTAGGTTTCTGCTTTCTCTGGAACTCTGGTCTGTCTCGAGAGAGAAGTAACCTCGTCCTCAAACTCAAACACAACGTATTGCTGCAGTTAGCATAACGTTTGCATCTCTTCTGTTGATGGTCTTCCAGTGTGCATTATCTTGATGCTAATGACTGTGTCCTTCGCTGTTTGAGAAATAGTCTCTCATCACCAAAACATCTTCATCTCTATCACTATTGGATTTCCTGTGTGACTTTGAGGCAAAATCTGTCAATATCTGGTTTGGACAGGTTTGGTTGGCCCATAGGATGCTCAATGTATCCATGTGTGTTTTTTCCCAGACTGTCTCAATCTCTTACATCCACAGCAGGAGTGTTAGTTCTCTGTGTATTGTGTGAGTTGTAGTTCTCTGTGTATTGTGTGATTGTGTATTGTGTGATTGTAGTTTTCTGTGTATTGTGTGAGTTGTAGTTTTCTGTGTATTGTGTGAGTTGTAGTTCTCTGTGTATTGTGTGAGTTGTAGTTCTATGTTGTAGTTCTCTGTGTATTGTGTGAGTTGTAGTTCTATGTGTTTGATTGTAGTTCTCTGTTTGAGAGTTGTAGTTCTCTGTGTATTGTATGAGTTGTAGTTGTCCGTGTGCTGACCTGTGCTTTGTTCTGTTGTTTCAGGGTCTCCATACTACGACAACGTGAGGCCTCTCTCCTACCCAGACTCAGACGCTGTCCTTATCTGTTTTGACGTCAGCCGTCCTGACACACTCGACAGCGTAATAAAGAAGGTGTGTACCACAGGAGGCTGGTGGCACCTTAATTGGGGAGGAAAGGCTCGTGATAATGGTTGGAGTGGAATGGATGGAATGGTATCAAATACATCAAACACATGGTTTCCATGGTTTCCAGGTGTTGATACCATTCTATTGGCTCAGTTCCAGACATTATTATGGTCCGTCCTCCACTTGTGTGTACCTACCATTAGTCAACCTCTACAGCCTTTAGAATATGGACCTTCATGTGTTTTTCTTTTACCTCACTTGAAAGAAACATGTCCAGTTTTTAACATGTCCAGTTTTCATTCAATGAATTCATTTTAATATCCTTTTCACTGGACCTCCCCCAGAACGTTTTCCCAGTAATTCCCTGTTTTTAAACATCTAGAGAGTGGAGGTACAGACAGAGGTCGTAATGGGTCAGGGGGCGTTAGGGTGAGAGGAGGGCAGGGAAAGGAAGGGAGTGCTTTTAGTGTCCTCTGATGTGACTCTGCTATAGAAAAAAAAACACATGACAAGGTTCCGTTACAAAACATAGTTCCTTCCTTCCTCTTGGCCAGTTCAAACAATCACCTGTCTGTACAACACTGAACATGATCCCTCAATGTCCAGCCAGCCAGCCAGCCAGTCAGCCAGCCAGTCAGCCAAACACTCCTTGTTCTCTAGACTGCATTAGTAGCAGATTATATCCACTGATTAAAGGCCATTGATCCCAGAGTGTTTATTGTGTTTGAGAGGAAACGCGAAGGATTATCTCTGGCCTTAAATCCTCCGATACTGCATTCCTTCCTGGGTTCAACGCCGTGTGATGCGGCATGGTGACTGGAAACAGGAAGTGGCTTTGTCCTTCAGAAGGAGAGGGCTCAGGTTCTGTCTGAAAAAAGTGTACAAGCCGTCCAATACTTGATACCTCCAGTCCTTGATTCCTCAATTAGGTGGAACACCAGACTCTCAAAATCCATTGGGGGAGAGGCTCCAAGGTCCATCCTCTTGTACCTCCTCCTCCAATGAGCTTTGAGAGGGAGGCGAGGAATCAAGTACGGGAGGAGGCAAGTATTTGATGGCTAGTCTGGACTAGCTCCCATTCTGTCTGGTCCTGTCCTCCCAGTCTCAATGACTTTCTCTGTCCTCCACAGTGGAAAGGGGAGATCCAGGAGTTCTGTCCCAACACCAAGATGCTCCTGGTGGGCTGCAAATCGGACCTGCGCACCGACCTCTCCACGCTGGTGGAGCTGTCCAATCACAGACAGATGCCTGTGTCATATGATCAGGTACGGTGGTTGTAGAGTGCATTTTCTTCAGATTTTGGGTCAATTCCATTTCAATTCAGTCAATTCAGGAAGTAAAGTGAAATTCCAATGTGTTTTCTTTCTACAGGGTTCCAACATGGCCAAACAGATCTCAGCCCCCTACATCGAGTGCTCAGCCCAGCAGTCAGAGAACAGCGTCAGGGACATTTTCCACGTGGCCACCTTGGCCTGCGTCAACAAGAACAACAAGAATGTCAAACGCAACAAATCTACCAGAGGCAACAAAAGGATCTCGCACATGCCCACTAGGCCCGACCTCGCGGCGGTAGCGTCAGACCTGCGGAAGGACAAAGCAAAGAGTTGCTGTGTTATGTGACCTGGTGGGCAGGGTTACGACCCTCGGGAGTGGGTTTGCAGGCTGGGATTGAAGCATGCAGTGAGGACAGGGGTTAAAGGTCAGAGCATAGTGCATTTTGGAACATTAGAGGGTGAGACCCTTCCCTTCCTGCACTTTAAAGCCCTTGGCCTGCTGTCCTGGGGTGGAGTTTTGTATATGCATCATACAATGTAAATGTAGATGAAATCCACCGTATCAATGACAACACAATAGTCTTTCAGTGTAGCCTGTCTGTCTACCATCCATCTCCCTTACATATCTTTTACCAGAAGAGGAAGCTATCTCTGCTTTGGGCCAATTAGCTGCCTTCCTTCCGGCGGCTTCCCGGGAGGTAGTAACACTGTTTCCACTTAGAGCTGGACGAGGAAGTGGTCATGGCCTTTCACAGGAAATTACCATTTCCACAGGAAGTGGTGTCACGTAGGAAAAGTTGAACGAGTCCCCAGACGTTTTTCTAAGGACTTCGGAAAGGATGTCCACGCTGTACATGATGATTGGCTCACCCCGTCTGTACAGCTGACTCCATCACCATGAGAGACTGCAGCGGTGCACTCTGGAACGCTGAAGACGGGGGCCATCTTGCACTGGATCAAAGACCTGGAAGTGACATGACACTGCGCACGCAGCACATCACTATGGTTTCCATCAGCTTGTTTGTTTCTCTTCCCCTTCTTGTGGTTGCAAGTCAAGTGTTTCCTGACCTAATAGTCCCGTTGTTCCAGTCATGTCTTTCCTGTATTTTGTAGAATTTACTGTAAGCCCATATCATTTAAACCAATGACCGTTGACTTCCTAGGACTTCTGATCTGTTTGGCGTAATGATAGACAGGGTATTGTGATGCTGAACAGTTTATGGACATGTCCTTTCAGCTATGCAACACCTTCTGCTCTCAGCAAGGGAGGGGAATGAAATAAATAAACAAATGAAGCATGTCTTTGGTTGAAGGACGTTGTTCACTGGATATGTCTAAAGTATAAATGCACTTTTTAAAGATCAAGGCTTCGCTAAAAAGCGCCATGAATTCTGGTATATTCCAATGCCTTTATTAGACTGCCGATGCTTTTCAAATGTTTTCAGAACAGCTTCTCCTAGAGCAGTATCACCAGCTAGCCTGCTAATGCTATCTGTTTCAGAACAGCTTCTCTGAGAGCAGTATCATCAGCTAGCCTGCTAATGCTATCTGTTTCAGAACAACTTCTCCTAGAGCAGTATCATCAGCTAGCCTGCTAATGCTTTCTGTTTCAGAAATGAATGAAAAGAAATAAACGGTTGTTTGTTGTGTAAAGTGTTTTGTCATTAGGTCATCCTCCCCCTTTTTTAAATGTAACTGTTATGTCTGTGTCCCATTGTTGTTGCTACAATATTTATTGAATTATATATATTTTCCCTTTCAAATAAAAGCAAAATTAGGAAAAAAAAACACAGAATTCGTATTTTTTTTCATCACATCGCATGTGTAACGGCTAGCTTAGTTAGCGGTGCGCGCTAAATAGCGTTTCAATTGGTGACGTCACTTGCTCTCAGACCTTGAAGTAGTAGTTCCCCTTGCTCTGCAAGGGCTGCGGCTTTTGTGGAGCGATGGGTAACGATGCTTCGTGGGTGACTGTTGTTGATGTGTGCAGAGGGTCCCTGGTTCGCGCCCGGGCGCGGGGACGGTGTAAAGTTATACTGTTACACATGACATGTTTAAAATAAAATGTCATTCAGTTCCACAGACAAAGAACTGTGTCTCGTTGGCTGTTCTTGACTTTGCCCCTGTAGGCATGTTATAGATACATTTAATTGATGTCGCAAAACAAACTTCTGGTAGAAATATATAGGCTTTTGCTTCAGGAGATGGAGTGAGTGTCATGACTTGAATTAAACCCAATGTCACACAGATGAGCTCAAATCAAATATTCGGGGGACTGTCAGCCTCGAACACAACAAACTGTTTTCCTTCAATATACAACCCAGACAAACTGTTTCCCTTCAATATACAACCCAGACAAACTGTTTCCCTTCAATATACAACCCAGACAAACTGTTTCCCTTCAATATACAACCCAGACAAACTGTTTCCCCTTCAATATACAACCCAGACAAACTGTTTCCCCTTCAATATACAACCCAGACAAACTGTTTCCCTTCAATATACAACCCAGACAAACTGTTTCCCCTTCAATATACAACCCAGACAAACTGTTTCCCTTTAATATACAACCCAGACAAACTGTTTCCCTTCAATATACAACCCAGACAAACTGTTTCCCTTCAATATACAACCCAGACAAACTGTTTCCCTTCAATATACAACCCAGACAAACTGTTTCCCTTCAATATACAACCCAGACAAACTGTTTCCCTTCAATATACAACCCAGACAAACTGTTTCCCTTCAATATACAACCCAGACAAACTGTGTCCCTTCAATATACAACCCAGACAAACTGTTTCCCTTCAATATACAACCCAGACAAACTGTTTCCCTTCAATATACAACCCAGACAAACTGTTTCCCTTCAATATACAACCCAGACAAATTGCACCCAATACATCAAAGTGTCATGAGAATGTACATAACTCACCCAGAATCTAGGTAAAAAACGTCATCTAGCTGATATTGAGATGTACGATATTATCACCAGTCTGTCCGTGATGAATGCCAGTGGTGGATGATGTGGTTGAGGGAATACAACAATAATGCTGCTTGACATTGTGGATGTTTAGGATCAATCAAAGTGCAGATAATGGACTAGCTTGATCATTTGTAGCCTGTAACACCCTGTAGCTCTGCAAATGAACAACAATCTACAGTATTTCATTACAGCCACAAGAAACAATTGTAGATTAATAATGGTTAAAGAAATTAGATATTGGCTCCTTAGTTCCTTCCCAATGCTTGCAATATTTCATGTCTATATAAGTCTTAGGGCCCCAGACTGGGGTAAGGGTGGAACACCAGACTGGGGTAAGGGTGGAACACCACCAGACTGGGGTAAGGGTTAAACACCAGACTGGGGTAAGGATGGAACACCAGACTGGGGTAAGGGTTGAACACCACCAGACTGGGGTAAGGGTTAAACACCAGACTAGGGTAAGGGTGGAACACCACCAGACTGGGGTAAGGGTTAAACACCAGACTAGGGTAAGGGTGGAACACCACCAGACTGGGGTAAGGGTGGAACACCACCAGACTGGGGTAAGGGTTAAACACCAGACTAGGGTAAGGGTGGAACACCACCAGACTGGGGTAAGGGTTAAACACCAGACTAGGGTAAGGGTGGAACAGACCACCAGACTGGGGTAAGGGTGGAATACACCAGACTGGGGTAAGGATGGAACACCAGACTGGGGTAAGTTCTGGTTATACACCACCAGTTGGGAAGGGTTAAACACCAGACTAGGGTAAGGGTGGAACACCAGACTGGGGTAAGGATGGAACACCAGACTAGGGTAAGGGTTGAACACCAGACTGGGGTAAGGGAACTTCAGTTGGGAAGTTCTATGTCATAGCCCTCAGTTGGGAAGTTCTATGTTATAGACCCCAGTTGGGAAGTTCTATGTTAGAGTCCTCAGTTGGGAAGTTATATGTTATAGCCCTCAGTTGGGAAGTTCTATGTTATAGCCCTCAGTTGGGAAGTTCTATGTTATTGTCCTCAGTTGGGAAGTTCTATGTTATAGCCCTCAGTTGGGAAGTTCTATGTTATTGTCCTCAGTTGGGAAGTTCTATGTTATAGCCCTCAGTTGGGAAGTTCTATGTTATTGTCCTCAGTTGGGAAGTTCTATGTTATAGCCCTCAGTTGGGAAGTTCTATGTTATAGCCCTCAGTTGGGAAGTTCTATGTTATAGTCCTCAGTTGGGAAGTTCTATGTTATAGCCCTCAGTTGGGAAGTTCTATGTTATAGCCCTCAGTTGGGAAGTTCTATGTTATAGCCCTCAGTTGGGAAGTTCTATGTTATAGTCCTCAGTTGGGAAGTTCTATGTTATAGTCCTCAGTTGGGAAGTTCTATGTTATAGTCCTCGGTTGGGTGGTTCAATGTCGTCGTGCACATCTTCACTTCAGAGTGTAAGAATGGTAAAGAATGCTAGAATGAGTGTCAGAACGCTACAGCAGTGCTGATGGATGGATGCCAGGAAGACAGACAGGAATCTCCAAGCAATAACCGATGGCAATGTTCAGTGTAAAAGCCCTCTGAACAAAGGACCAAGGCCAGACAGAATCAGTTATGTATGGAATCACAATAGAGTACGGACACAGGAAGTTACTCTAACAAGAAGCTACATTGCCACATTTACCAGGATATAAATTCATTTAGCATAATATTAATGCATCCTACAGTATATCTGACTTCATTATGTGTTGCAGCCTTTTCCCCACTGAAACGCAGTGATCACACCCTTGGAATCGAATGGAAATGGAAAACAGGGACAAAAAAGGCAGACGCTGCTTTTTGTTTCAATATTAACATAACAGTAATTCAATATCTATTCCCCCAATAACCAACCATTTGAAATTTAAAAAAACTATTTCCCTTTAGTCTCGGCCACACATTTAAAATGCAGAACACATCAAATATTTATGGACGTATCAACCCAATATCTTCAGGGATAGCCTGTAGATTACACCAGACAGGCTGCGGGGGAGAAATGGTGCTACCATGATTTAAGCATACAAAAGCAGAAAACATACCCGGATGTATATACTAACTAAATTCTAAGATATTTCAACTTTTTAAAAGACTGTGTTTTTTGCAGCTAAAACATACTTTCCCCAAGAGAGTAAAACATCGACTGAAAAGGAGAAGTGCCATACTAAAAAACTAAAATATACAAAAAAGGCAGACGCTGCTTTTGTTTCAATATTAACATAACAGTAATTCATTATTCCCCAATAACCAACCATTTGCAGCATATGATTCCAAATGGTTTTGAAAACAGCATTTAACATCTCACTAAGAACATACAAAAACTTTAAAATGGATTAAACAAATGAGTGTGTGTGTGTGTGTGTGTGTGTGTGTGTGTGTGTGTGTGTGTGTGTGTGTGTGTGTGTGTGTGTGTGTGTGTGTGTCATTGGGGTCAGTGAGGTTAACTGGGAGAGAGAAGTGCCATACTAAAATATACCTTGGATTCTAAATGGCTTTGTAAGAACCCCTGATGTACATTAAATGGATGAACCGGATGGTGCATGCTGGAGTGGGTTCAGTGGGGTTGTCTGTGGCTGGAGGGAGCTGTCTGAGCTCACATGCATTCATCCATTTATCCACACCGCCTTGGGCATGCTCAGTCTGTCACAAATCTCATTAGAACATAAACACAACGTTCAAACCATTTCCTATCTGTTCCTGTAAAAAGGCTGAGCTGACCATTAGCCCTGGGCAGGTAGACAACAACTGGGAGAAATGGTCTGGAGAGATGATTGGTCCCATAAATGGTTTGGAGAGATGATTGGTTCCATAAATGGTTTGGAGAGATGATTGGTCCCATAAATGGTTTGGAGAGATGATTGGTCCCATAAATGGTTTGGAGAGATGGTTGGTCCCATAAATGGTCTGGAGAGATGATTGGTCCCATAAATGGTTTGGAGAGATGATTGGTCCCATAAATGGTCTGGAGAGATGGTTGGTCCCATAAATGGTCTGGAGAGATGATTGGTCCCATAAATGGTCTGGAGAGATGGTTGGTCCCATAAATGGTCTGGAGAGATGATTGGTCCCATAAATGGTTTGGAGAGATGATTGGTTCCATAAATGGTTTGGAGAGATGGTTGGTCCCATAAATGGTTTGGAGAGATGATTGGTCCCATAAATGGTTTGGAGAGATGGTTGGTCCCATAAATGGTCTGGAGAGATGACTTGTCCCATAAATGGTCTTGAGAGGTGATTGGTGACATTAATGGTCTTGAGAGGTGATTGGTGACATTAATGATCTAGAGAGGTGATTGGTGACATTAATGGTCTGGAGAGGTGATTGGTGATATTAATGGTCTGGAGAGATGATTGGTCCCATAAATGGTCTTGAGAGGTGATTGGTGACATTAATGATCTAGAGAGGTGATTGGTGACATTAATGGTCTGGAGAGGTGATTGGTGACATTAATGGTCTAGTGAAGGTGATTGGTGACATTAATGGTCTAGAGAAGGTGATTGGTGACATTAATGATCTAGAGAGGTGATTGGTGACATTAATGGTCTGGAGAGGTGATTGGTGACATTAATGATCTAGAGAGGTGATTGGTGACATTAATGGTCTAGCGAAGGTGATTGGTGACATTAATGATCTAGAGAGGTGATTGGTGACATTAATGGTCTAGAGAGGTGATTGGTGACATTAATGGTCTAGCGAAGGTGATTGGTGACATTAATGGTCTAGAGAAGGTGATTGGTGACATTAATGGTCTGGAGAGATGTCATTGGTGGGATAAATGTTCTAGAGAGATGTCATTGGTGGGATAAATGTTCTGGAGAGATGTCATTGGTGGGATAAATGTTCTGGAGAGAGGTGATTGGTGGGATAAATATTCTGGAGAGAGGTGATTGGTGAGGCTTGTCACCATTTGCTTCTATTGAAGACCATTGGTTATGTTGCCTTAACAGTACATTGGTTTGATCACTGACCGGCAGAGAACAGGAACAGACAGTGGCATCTTTACAGGCTACAGTTTTGAAATTGATCAACCTATTTGAGCTGGGCATGCAGGGTAATTATAACCCACCCTCACTAACACATTAACAGAGATGGAACTACCATG
Organism: Oncorhynchus masou masou; assembly: GCF_036934945.1. Lineage (NCBI taxonomy): Eukaryota > Metazoa > Chordata > Actinopteri > Salmoniformes > Salmonidae > Oncorhynchus > Oncorhynchus masou. Next base: position 66,954 of record NW_027001685.1, read on the forward strand.
AAACCAGCAGGGCACTTGAGACCAGAACTGCAATGACAATACATGTGAACAATAAGAGCAAATGAGATTCAGCTGTTTTTTGTTCATTCAAGTCTTAAATGTTAAATCTCCAGCACCCAGAGAGGAAAAGGAGTGGTCCCCTCAGCCCTCCGCTTGTCTGTTCTCCTCAGCAGCTGTGTTGAAGACAGACAGACAGACAGACAGACAGACAGACAGACAGACAGACAGACAGACAGACAGCACAGTGAGCGTCTGGATCAATAGCCACTGCTGGTGGTTCATTGTTCCATAAATCCTCTCGCTTGAGGGAATCCGTCATGCACAGCTGTGGAATAGAGGCAGGGGAACACTGAAACAATGGTGATTTTGGAGAGACGTTTGAGCTTGAGACGGTGTCCTCCTGCTGCTAAATAATTCTTCAGAAATGTTTTACAGAACATTTCCTCCCCTGTTATTGTGAGGCTGACTGGTTACTGAGGGATACGGCATAATGAATCGACACACACAGATCCTGCAGGACTAGTACACTAATTAAAAAGTATTCTCCACGGCCAAAACAACGTTAGAATTGCAGACACCACATCAAAGAAAGTGTAAATCTGACACTTGTGAAAATAGCTATTGAGTGGAGAGGAGGGAAGAGAGTCCTGGTTGGTTGTAGCAGGATATCTCCAACCCAGCGTTGAATTAACTTCCTGGGTCTCTAGTCCAGTGAGGAGTAAATATTCACCTCTAGTCCAGTGAGGAGTAAATATTCACCTCTAGTTTAGTGAGGTGTAAATATTCACCTCTAGTTCAGTGAGGAGTAAATATTCACCTCTAGTTCAGTGAGAGGGCTATCCATGGCTCTGATGCTGCTGTGTTAAAATTCACCTCTAGTCCAGTGAGGAGTAAATATTCACCTCTAGTTCAGTGAGGAGTAAATATTCACCTCTAGTTCAGTGAGGTGTAAATATTCACCTCTAGTTCAGTGAGGAGTAAATATTCACCTCTAGTTCAGTGAGGTGTAAATATTCACCTCTAGTTCAGTGAGGTGTAAATATTCACCTCTAGTCCAGTGAAGGGGCTATCCATGGCTCTGATGCTGCTGTGTTAATATTCACCTCTAGTCCAGTGAAGGGGCTATCCATGGCTCTGATGCTGCTGTGTTAATATTCACCTCTAGTCCAGTGAGGGGGCTATCCATGGCTCTGATGCTGCTGTGTTAATATTCACCTCTAGTTCAGTGAGGGCGCTATCCATGGCTCTGATGCACCTGCTAGTCCAGTGAGGAGTAATATTCACCTCTAGTCCAGTGAGGGTAAATATATCCATGAGCTCTGATGCTGCTGTGTTAATATTCACCTCTAGTTCAGTGAGGGGGCTATCCATGGCTCTGAGTGCTGTGAGTGTTAATATTCACCTCTAGTCCAGTGAAGGGGCTATCCATGGCTCTGATGCTGCTGTGTTAATATTCACCTCTAGTTCAGTGAGGGGGCTATCCATGGCTCTGATGCTGCTGTGTTAATATTCACCTCTAGTCCAGTGAGGGGGCTATCCATGGCTCTGATGCTGCTGTGTTAATATTCACCTCTAGTCCAGTGAGGGGGCTATCCATGGCTCTGATGCTGCTGTGTTAATATTCACCTCTAGTCCAGTGAGGGGGCTATCCATGGCTCTGATGCTGCTGTGTTAATATTCACCTCTAGTTCAGTGAGGGGGCTATCCATGGCTCTGATGCTGCTGTGTTAATATTCACCTCTAGTTCAGTGAGGGGGCAATCCATGGCTCTGATGCTGCTGTGTATTCACCTCTAGTTCAGTGAGGGGCTATCCATGGCTCTGATGCTGCTGTGTTAATATTCACCTCTAGTCCAGTGAGGGGGCTATCCATGGCTCTGATGCTGCTGTGTTAATATTCACCTCTAGTTCAGTGAGGGGGCTATCCATGGCTCTGATGCTGCTGTGTTAATATTCACACTGACAATGTGCTGAGCTGGCGGAGCTCCATAGCCTTGGCTGTCCCTCTGCTCCTCTCCCCCCGTCTTGGTTCACCATATGCTGGATGGATCCCCAGGCTGGCCAGGCTGGCTAGTTGTTTGACTTTGACTGACATTCAATGCTACTCTGCTCCTCTCCTCTCCAGCCTGGTGCCTGGCTTGGTCCCTGGCTTGGTGTCTTTGGCGTAGGCTCTTTGGCAGAGGTCCAAATAGTAACTTTCCTGACACCTACCAAGGCATCCTGTTTCCACCAGCCCACGCAACAACCCCCGCACCAGACCTAGCCACAGCTTTGGCCTTGGCCCGCTGGACTGGATCATGGCTTATCCAAACTCCAGCTATTCTCGCTCGCTCTCTCTCTCGGTTTATTTATTTGTTTGTTTATCTCCAGACCTCCAGTTGCAAAAGAGGTTCAATCAGCTACAAGCTATATATGTTATTGAACCATAGGAGGGGTGGGGCTAAACATGTCTATCAGTTATATATGTTAATGAACCACAGGAGGGTGGGGCTGTACATGTCTATCAGTTATATATGTTAATGAACCACAGGAGGGGTGGGGCTATACATGTCTATCAGTTATATATGTTAATGAACCACAGGAGGGGTGGGGCTATACATGTCTATCAGTTATATATGTTAATGAACCACAGGAGGGGTGGGGCTATACATGTCTATCAGTTATATATGTTAATGAACCACAGGAGGGGTGGGGCTGTACATGTCTATCAGTTATATATGTTAATGAACCACAGGAGGGGTGGGGCTATACATGTCTATCAGTTATATATGTTAATGAACCATAGGAGGGGTGGGGCTATACATGTCTATCAGTTATATATGTTAATGAACCACAGGAGGGGTGGGGCTATACATGTCTATCAGTTATATATGTTATTGAACCATAGGAGGGGTGGGGCTGTACATGTCTATCAGTTATATATGTTAATGAACCATAGGAGGGGTGGGGCTATACATGTCTATCAGTTATATATGTTAATGAACCACAGGAGGGGTGGGGCTATACATGTCTATCAGTTATATATGTTAATGAACCACAGGAGGGGTGGGGCTATACATGTCTATCAGTTATATATGTTAATGAACCACAGGAGGGGTGGGGCTATACATGTCAATGAACCACAGGAGGGGTGGGGCTGTAGATGTCTGTCCTTTCTCCACAGTGAGTGTGTTTTCTTATCTATGAAAGAAAAGACCTATGTCTCCCACCTGGCCTCTCATTATCATGCAGGGTGGATAACCTCTCTCATTATCATGCAGGGTGGATAACCTCTCATTATCATGCAGGGTGGATAACATCTCTCATTATCATGCAGGGTGGATAACATCTCTCATTATCATGCAGGGTGGATAACATCTCTCATTATCATGCAGGGTGGATAACCTCTCTCATTATCATGCAGGGTGGATAACCTCTCTCATTATCATGCAGGGTGGATAACCTCTCTCATTATCATGCAGGGTGGATTAAATCTCTCATTATCATGCAGGGTGGATAACACCTCTCATTATCATACAGGTTGCATAACCTCTCTCATTATCATGCAGGGTGCATAACCTCTCTCATTATCATGCAGGGTGGATAACATCTCTAATTATCATGCAGGGTGGATAACATCTCTAATTATCATGCAGGGTGGATAACCTCTCATTATCATGCAGGGTGGATAACCTCTCATTATCATGCAGGGTGGATAACACCTCTCATTATCATGCAGGGTGGATAATATCTCTCATTATCATGCAGGGTGGATAACCTCTCTCATTATCATGCAGGGTGGATAACCTCTCTCATTATCATGCAGGGTGGACAACCTCTCTCATCATGCAGGGTGGATAACATCTCATTATCATGCAGGGTGGATAACATCTCTCATTATCATGCAGGGTGGATACCATCTCTCATTATCATGCAGGGTGGATAACCTCTCATTATCATGCAGGGTGGATAACCTCTCTCATTATCATGCAGGGTGGATAACCTCTCTCATTATCATGCAGGGTGGATAACCTCTCTCATTATCATGCAGGGTGGATAACATCTCTCATTATCATGCAGGGTGGATAACCTCTCTCATTATCATGCAGGGTGGATAACCTCTCTCATTATCATGCAGGGTGGATAACATCTCTCATTATCATGCAGGGTGGATAACCTCTCTCATTATCATGCAGGGTGGATAACATCTCTCATTATCATGCAGGGTGGATAACCTCTCTCATTATCATGCAGGGTGGATAACCTCTCTCATTATCATGCAGGGTGGATAACCTCTCTCATTATCATGCAGGGTGGATAACCTCTCTCATTATCATGCAGGGTGGATAACCTCTCTCATTATCATGCAGGGTGGATAACACCTCTCATTATCATGCAGGGTGGATAACCTCTCTCATCATCATGCAGGGTGGATAACCTCTCTCATTATCATGCAGGGTGGATAACCTCTCATTATCATGCAGGGTGGATAACCTCTCTCATTATCATGCAGGGTGGATAACCTCTCTCATTATCATGCAGGGTGGATAACCTCTCTCATTATCATGCAGGGTGGATAACATCTCATCCCAGGGATGTCCCGAGAAACAAAACAAAAGCCCCACGCCTCCAATTCCCCCTGTTCTATAGAAACCCCCCTATAATACATTGAGCTTGGCTTGGGTATGATCAGCGGTGTCCCATCACCACCCCTGGTTTCTCTATCTATCAACAACAAAACACATTGGCTATCGTCCAAAATGGCACCCTATTCCCTATTCCCTATTCCCCAGCCCACTATGGCCCCTGGTCAAAAGTAGTGCACTATATAGGGAATAGGGTGTCATTTCAGACACAGACACTCCCTCCTGTTGAGCACTCCAACATTAATTTATTCAGACATATTTAGCAGGACAAAGAGCCGAGGCCATACCCTCCTGCCACTCACAGCTCGGCTAAGAGGGTCTGAAAGCCTTTTCTTATGGGGATTAGAACCATAGAACCAGGGGGGTAACTAAGGCATTATGCAGCGAGTGCAGAGAGAGACTGGTGACGATTGACACCCTGATACCTGACATCTCCACTTCTATCCATCAGGAAGCCTATAGCAATCATTATACAGCTGTCTGACTGTCTGCGGGACAGACCGACAGACAGTTGATTGACTGCATTTACATGGGCAATTACTGGCCTGTCTCTGTCTATCTCCAGTGTGTGTGTGTGTGTTGTGCAGATAGTACACATCTTACGTCATAATGAATGGTCTCTGTCTGTGACAGTGAAATCTTTGGATAATGCCATCCGTTTCAAGCTGTTTGCCGTCATTATGTGTGACCCTTTCAGAAATTGAAAAGGATTTGAAAACACCCCGATGTTAAGAGAGCCTGTTGGTACCCTCGTTATCTGGAGGACAGGATCGTCTCTAATTGTGTGTGCCTTGGACCAGAGCATGGGCATGTCGTATGGCCACAAAAGGGACAAAGAGGAATTTAGAATAATGTTAAATTTTCCTCTTTAAAGGGGATAATATAATCATAAATATCCTGTATTGGTTTTTAGTTCAACTGTTACATTTCTTATATTCAGATGTTTTAGTTTTGACAAAACATAAACAACAAATAGAATGGCCATTCATACTAGAATGACTAACATCACTGTTCTCCTTCTTTCTCATATGGGATCATTCAGGAATGGATTCCCCTGCTAATAAAGATCTCATTCAAACCATTCACATTGGTCTAATACAGTCAACTCAATGTTACAGTCAACTCAATGTTAAACTGGTCTGTCTACTCTGTTGTCATGGTAATATCTACTTCTTCTCCTGAATCTCAGTTCAAATCTGCAGCAATGAAATGATCCAGCGTGGCTTGGATAGGGGTAGTAGCCATGGAGATCAGTGGGGGTAGTAGCCATGGAGATCAGTGGGGGGAGATAGTAGCCATGGAGATTAGTGGGGGTAGTAGTAGCCATGGAGATCAGTGGGGGTAGCCATGGAGATCAATGCCATGAGATCAGTGGGGGTAGTAGTAGCCATGGAGATCAGTGGGGGTAGTAGCAATGGAGATCAGTGGGGGTAGTAGTAGCCATGGAGATCAGTGGGGGTAGTAGCCATGGAGATCAGTGGGGGTAGTAGTAACCATGGAGATCAGTGGAGGTAGTAGTAGCCATGGAGATCAGTGGGGGTAATAGTAGCCATGGAGATCAGTGGGGGTAATAGTAGCCATGGAGATCAGTGGGGGTAGTAGTAGCCATGGAGATCAGTGGGGGTAGTAGTAGCCATGGAGATCAGTGGGGGTAATAGTAGCCATGGAGATCAGTGGGGGTAATAGTAGCCATGGAGATCAGTGGGGGTAGTAGTAGCCATGGAGATCAGTGGGGGTAGTAGCCATGGAGATCAGTGGGGGTAGTAGCCATGGAGATCAGTGGGGGTAGTAGCCATGGAGATTAGTGGGGGTAGTAGTAGCCATGGAGATCAGTGGGGGTAGTAGCAATGGAGATCAGTGGGGGTAGTAGTAGCCATGGAGATCAGTGGGGTAGTAGTAGCCATGGAGATCAGTGGGGGTAATAGTAGCCATGGAGATCAGTGGGGGTAATAGTAGCCATGGAGATCAGTGGGGGTAATAGTAGCCATGGAGATCAGTGGGGGTAGTAGTAGCCATGGAGATCAGTGGGGGTAATAGTAGCCATGGAGATCAGTGGGGGTAATAGTAGCCATGGAGATCAGTGGGGGTAGTAGTAGCCATGGAGATCAGTGGGGGTAGTAGTAGCCATGGAGATCAGTGGGGGTAGTAGTAGCCATGGAGATCAGTGGGGGTAGTAGTAGCCATGGAGATCAGTGGGGGTAGTAGTAGCCATGGAGATCAGTGGGGGTAGTAGTAGCCATGGAGATCAGTGGGGGTAGTAGTAGCCATGGAGATCAGTGGGGGTAGTAGTAGCCATGGAGATCAGTGGGGGTAGTAGTAGCCATGGAGATCAGTGGGGGTAGTAGTAGCCATGGAGATCAGTGGGGGTAGTAGTAGCCATGGAGATCAGTGGGGGGTAGTAGTAGCCATGGAGATCAGTGGGGGTAGTAGTAGCCATGGAGATCAGTGGGGGTAGTAGTAGCCATGGAGATCAGTGGGGGTAGTAGTAGCCATGGAGATCAGTGGGGGTAGTAGCCATGGAGATCAGTGGGGGTAGTAGCCATGGAGATCAGTGGGGGTAGTAGCCATGGAGATCAGTGGGGGTAGTAGCCATGGAGATCAGTGGGGGTAGTAGTAGCCATGGAGATCAGTGGGGGTAGTAGTAGCCATGGAGATCAGTGGGGGTAGTAGTAGCCATGGAGATCAGTGGGGGGTAGAAAGCTGGTGAGGAGGAGACAAAGAAGAGGTCCATGAGGGGTAGTGAGAGGCCAGTGAGGAGGAGTGGTCTGGTGGTGCGTAGGTCTGTGGGGGGTTGTGATTGGCCAGTGAGGAGGCGTGGTCTGGTGGTGTGTAGACCGGTGACAGATAGTGGACCTGTGGTAGACTGACACTGAAGAGCCCTCCTGGGACACTTCAACCATGATGGAGGAGCACAGTGTTACAGTGGGGCTGTAGAGATATTTAATTAAGTGGGTAGCGCTAAGTACCATTAGCATAACTGTTGATTAGTCCTCCTCATTAGCAGCATCCACAGTTATCAACTATAGAACTGTAGCTAGTCTATATGACAGTATTGTACATCACCTATAGAGCTGTAGCTAGTCTATATTACAGTATTGTACATCACCTATAGAGCTGTAGCTAGTCTATATTACAGTATTGTTCATCACCTATAGAACTGTAGCTAGTCTATATTACAGTATTGTACATCACCTATAGACCTGTAGCTAGTCTATATTACAGTATTGTACATCACCTATAGAACTGTAGCTAGTCTATATGACAGTATTGTACATCACCTATAGAACTGTAGCTAGTCTATATGACAGTATTGTACATCACCTATAGAACTGTAGCTAGTCTATATTACAGTATTGTACATCACCTATAGACTTGTAGCTAGTCTATATGACAGTAGTATTACAGTACAGCCCTGGGGTAAGACAGTCCTCTGGATTGAAGACATTAATGGCCTGCTGTGTCTTTAGGAAATCTCAAGTATGTATCTAGACACACGACACACATGTTATCCTTTCGTTAGATAACATCTTTCCTGACTGCAACCCAGTGAAGCCCCAGTGATGAACGCTACAGCTTGCGAGGTTAGACTCCATGCAGCTCTTTCAGCGGGGGAAGTGTAGTGGGATTATAACAGTGGGCTTCAATATCTGTCCTCTGCTGTCGGCTCTGCTGTTGCTTATCAGCCCTCCGCAGCTCACTGTGTGTGTGTCTTTTGTGTGTGTGTGTGTGTGTGTGTGTGGCTTGTGTTTGTGTGTGTGTGTGGCTTGTGTGTGTGTGTGTGTGTGTGTGTGTGTGTGTGTGTGTGTGTGTGTGTGTGTGCGCGTGCGTGCGTGTGTGTGCGCGCGTGCGTGTGTGCGCTTGTGTGTGTGTGTGTGTGTGTGTGTGTGTGTGTGTGTGTGTGCGCTGCAGCTTCACATATCAACCTTGCTCCTGCCAGCAGTGTGACAGATTGTGTGTGAGGCTCTCACATGCTACATAATTATTCTGAAGTGTATTGAAATGTGTCACATCCATGACAGACATAACTAGATGGCCTTATAGTAGCAGAAAACACAAAACTGTTCATCACATGACCTGTCAGTCGACCAATGAAGCAGGGAGACGTGGGCGTCCTCTTCCTGTTTGTTTTGATGCAGCTTTTGTTATTCTCCACTGCTTTTGTACGGTCTTGTCAGCTTCAATTCAACTTTATTCACTAAAGCGTGAAGCTTCACCAATGTCTTCCATTAGAAGGGTTCATCCCACTGCAATGTACGATACAGTAACAACATGTCAGACTCAAGACTTATGTGGGCTCTTCTGTCTGGCAGTTGGATTTACTCTTCAAGGGCGTTTGGGTTTCACTAATCCTGAACATTAGCTGCACTTTCTGTCTGGGGCTCCACCTCTGTATTGAGGCCTTCTCCAAAGACGTTTCTGTTCAGGAGTCTGGACGGCCATCTTGATCCCGGGGTCCTAGACAGCCATGGTTGTGTCCCAAATGGAATCCTATTCCCTATATAATGCACTGCTTATGCCCCTATGGGCCCTGGTTAAAGGTTGTGCACTAAATAGGGAATAGGGTGCCATTTGGGACCAGAACATGCCATTACATTACTGTAACTCAGACAGAGTGTGTGGGCGGGGCCAAGGAGAGAGAAAAAAAATGCCTGCCAAATTGAATTAGAGATGGGCTGATCATAGTTCTCTAATTTAGTTTCAATGTTCTAGTCTTAGAGGGGATTGGCCAGGATTTATTTGTGTATTAAAACATTTTTGTTCAGATCCTCCAGGTGTTAGGATCCTCTGGTTATTAGGATCCTCTGGTTGTTAGGATCCTCCGGTTGTTAGGATCCTCCGGTTGTTCGGATCCTCCGGTTGTTAGGATCCTCTGGTTGTTAGGATCCTCTGGTTGTTAGGATTCTCCGGTTGTTAGGATCCTCTGGTTGTTAGGATTCTCCGGTTGTTAGGATCCTCTGGTTGTTAGGATCCTCTGGTTGTTAGGATCCTCTGGTTGTTAGGATTCTCCGGTTGTTAGGATCCTCTGGTTGTTAGGATCCTCTGGTTGTTAGGATCCTCTGGTTGTTAGGATCCTCTGGTTGTTAGGATCCTCCGGTTGTTCGGATCCTCCGGTTGTTAGGATCCTCTGGTTGTTAGGATCCTCTGGTTGTTAGGATTCTCCGGTTGTTAGGATCCTCTGGTTGTTAGGATTCTCCGGTTGTTAGGATCCTCCGGTTGTTAGGATCCTCCGGTTGTTAGGATCCTCTGGTTGTTAGGATCCTCCGGTTGTTAGGATCCTCCGGTTGTTAGGATCCTCTGGTTGTTAGGTACCTTCAGTTGTTAGGATCCTCTGGTTGTTAGGATTCTCCAGCCCCATCAGACTATTAGACAACAGTCTGTTACATACATGAAACTGGAGGCTTCAAGTATATTGCATCATTCTGATGAGACACTTTCCCTCACAGATAAACAAGGTTTTGCAGTGTCTGCTTTTTGCTCCCCCAAAAGGCTAGGATTGCCTAAACTCCGATATGAGGTTGGCATGATTTTCTATTTCAGCGGTTGCACAAATGAGGCCTCAGAGGCAGAAAAGGAAGTGTTGCAATTTCCACATGCATCGTGCTTCACAGATGTTAGTATTTCTAAGAAACAGACTTGTGTTCCTTCCACAAACTCACACATAAAATGTAAGATGCTTCTCCTTTGCATAACTTCACACATGCAGTGAGGCTGATAGTAACGGCCCATACGGACACATGCAGTGAGGCTGATAGTAACGGGCCCATACGGACACATGCAGTGAGGCTGATAGTAACGGGCCCATACGGACACATGCAGTGAGGCTGATAGTAACGGGCCCATACGGACACATGCAGTGAGGCTGATAGTAACGGCCCATACGGACACATGCAGTGAGGCTGATAGTAACGGCCCATACGGACACATGCAGTGAGGCTGATAGTAACGGCCCATACGGACACATGCAGTGAGGCTGATAGTAACGGGCCCATACGGACACATGCAGTGAGGCTGATAGTAACGGGCCCATACGGACACATGCAGTGAGGCTGATAGTAACGGGCCCATACGGACACATGCAGTGAGGCTGATAGTAACGGCCCATACGGACACATGCAGTGATAACGATAGCCCATACGGACACATGCAGTGAGGCTGATAGTAACGGCCCATACGGACACATGCAGTGAGGCTGATAGTAACGGGCCCATACGGACACATGCAGTGAGGCTGATAGTAACGGCCCATACGGACACATGCAGTGAGGCTGATAGTAACGGGCCCATACGGACACATGCAGTGAGGCTGATAGTAACGGCCCATACGGACACATGCAGTGAGGCTGATAGTAACGGGCCCATACGGACACATGCAGTGAGGCTGATAGTAACGGGCCCATACGGACACATGCAGTGAGGCTGATAGTAACGGGCCCATACGGACACATATGTATGTCACAGTGGGGGTGTAAACTTGGAACGCCTGCCCTTGGGGGGGGGGGGGGGGGGATGGGAGCTCCTGGATCCTTGGAGAACCACAGAGTAACATCTGACATGTAGAGAGCTGCATGCTATTTCAGTCACTGTTTGACCAAACAGTGAACCACAGACCTCTTAACCATAATCAGACTTAGGAGGAGGGCCCAGCAGAGAGAGAGAGAGAGAGAGAGAGAGAGAGAGAGAGAGACAGAGAGAGAGTGAGAGTGAGAGAGCGAGCCAGAGAGAGTGTGTGTGTGTGTGTGTGTGTGTGTGTGTGTGTGTGTGTGTGTGTGTGTGTGTGTGTGCATGCTTGATAAACTCGGAGGTTACATTGAGGATAAATATTCCACGTTCTTTCCTTTGAACAACAGCTGGACTGCCAGTGCCTGCTCCTTCACCTTCCCTCCATCTATCAATCCCCTCCTCCATCTATCAATCCCCTCCTCCATCTATCAATCCCCTCCTCCATCTATCAATCCCTTCATCCATCTATCAATCCCCTCCTCCATCTATCAATCCCTTCCTCCATCTATCAATCCCCTCCTCCATCTATCAATCCCCTCCTCCATCTATCAATCCCTTCATCCATCTATCAATCCCTTCATCCATCTATCAATCCCTTCATCCATCTATCAATCCCCTCCTCCATCTATCAATCCCCTCCTCCATCTATCAATCCCCTCCTCCATCTATCAATCCCCTCCTCCATCTATCAATCCCTTCATCCAACCCCATGAAACATCTCCTCGTCTCCCTGCTTCATGCCCAGTCATGCAGGAGAGTTGATGGTAGGGACATGGGCGCGTGATGGGTTAGACAGGAACCCTTCCTTCCTACACACCCATTGTCTCTCGCACCACATTGATTTAATGACTTCTCGAGGAGACTGGACTTGTTTTCCTGCCCATAGTAAAAACCTTAAGGAGGAGGTTGTTGAAACGGCCACTAAATAGCCCACATAAGAATGATGGTAAGGTTTGCTTTCAGGCTGACTTCAAACCAGATATGATTTGACATGTATAATGAACTAGAGACCATTTTCAAGCCACAAATGACACCTTCAGGTTCAGTTTGCTGTTTGCTTACCTTTTACGACGTTCCCCAACCTCAAATATACTGCTACTAAATGTGCTGCAGAGTGCACAAAACCCCCTTTCTATAGGCGCTAATTAGCCAACTCGGCCAGCGAGTAAATGACAGAATTCAAAGCAGCTCTTCAGCAGTAGTAATAATGGATCAAAGAGGAGGGAGAGGGCCATGGTCCATGTTGTTAGATATGTTATTGATGCGTACGGGGAATTTGCATGTTGGGCACACAGGGCTTGCACGTCTGTCTTCTGGGAAGGCAAACATTCCGCCATTTTGGATCGATGTGTATCACAGGGCTTGTTGTCTGTCTTCTGGGAAGGTAAACATCCCGCCATTTTGGATCGATGTGTATCACAGTGCTTGTTGTCTGGGGGTTTAGAGGAGGTCAGGGGTTCTGAAGGACATCACAGAGACACAGATATGGGGCGGCAGGGTAGCCTAGTGGTTAGAGCGTTAGACTAGTAAACGAAAGGTTGCATGTTCTAATCCCAGAGCTGACAAGGTACAAATCTGTCGTTCTGCCCCTGAACAGGCAGTTAACCCACTGTTCCTAGGTCGTCATTGAAAATAAGAAATTGTTCTTAATTGACTTGCCTAGTAAAATAAAATAAAAAATATGACACGCTCTCCAAAGCTTTTAGTTGGATTTCTAAGGTGTGGTGGAGCAAAGAACAGGCCTTGTGTCAGAGCTCAGATTGAAAAAAATGAGCTCCGAATACCCCACCTTATGTAGAGGATAATATTACCCTTACCCCATCAATACCCCATCTTATCTATGTAGAGGATAATATTACCCTTTCCCCATCAATACCCCATCTTATCTATGTAGAGGATAATATTACCCTTCCCCCATCAATACCCCATCTTATCTATATAGAGGATAATATTACCCTTCCCCATCAATACCTCATCTTATCTATGTAGAGGATAGTATTACCCTTCCCCATCAATACCCCATCTTATCTATGTAGAGGATAATATTACCCTTTCCCCATCAATACCCCATCTTATCTATGTAGAGGATAATATTACCCTTCCCCCATCAATACCCCATCTTATCTATGTAGAGGATAATATTACCCTTCCCCATCAATACCCCATCTTATCTATGTAGAGGATAATATTCACCTTCCCCATCTATACCCCACCTTATTTATGTAGAGGATAATATTACCCTTTCCCCATCAATACCCCATCTTATCTATGTAGAGGATAATATTACCCTTCCCCCATCTATACCCCATCTTATCTATGTAGAGGATAATATTACCCTTCCCCATCAATACCCCATATTATCTATGTAGAGGATAATATTACCCTTCCCCCATCTATACCCCATCTTATCTATGTAGAGGATAATATTACCCTTCCCCCATCAATACCCCATCTTATCTATGTAGAGGATAATATTACCCTTCCCCCATCAATACCCCACCTTATGTAGAGGATAATATTACCCTTCCCCAATCAATACCCCACCTTATCTATGTAGAGGATAATATTACCCTTCCCCATCAATACCCCACCTTATCTATGTAGAGGATAATATTACCCTTCCCCCATCAATACCCCACCCTATGTAGAGGATAATATTACCCTTCCCCCATTTATACCCCATCTTATCTATGTAGAGGATAATATTACCCTTCCCCCATTTATACCCCATCTTATCTATGTAGAGGATAATATTACCCTTCCCCCATCAATACCCCATCCCTATGTAGAGGATAATATTACCCTTCCCCCATCAATACCCCACCCTATGTAGAGGATAATATTACCCCCCACCCCCCCCCCATCAATACCCCACCCTATGTAGAGGATAATATTACCCTTCCCCATCAATACCCCACCTTATCTATGTAGAGGATAATATTACCCTTCCCCCATCAATACCCCACCTTATGTAGAGGATAATATTACCCTTCCCCATCAATACCCCACCTTATCTATGTAGAGGATAATATTACCCTTCCCCCATCAATACCCCACCCTATGTAGAGGATAATATTACCCTTCCCCCATCAATACCCCACCCTATGTAGAGGATAATATTACCCTTCCCCCATCAATACCCCACCCTATGTAGAGGATAATATTACCCTTCCCCATCAATACCCCACCTTATCTATGTAGAGGATAATATTACCCTTCCCCATCAATACCCCACCCTATGTAGAGGATAATATTACCCTTCCCCCATTTATACCCCATCTTATCTATGTAGAGGATAATATTACCCTTCCCCCATTTATACCCCATCTTATCTATGTAGAGGATAATATTACCCTTCCCCCATCAATACCCCACCCTATGTAGAGGATAATATTACCCTTCCCCCATCAATACCCCACCCTATGTAGAGGATAATATTACCCTTCCCCATCTATACCCCACCTTATCTATGTAGAGGATAATATTACCCTTCCCCATCTATACCCCATCTTATCTATGTAGAGGATAATATTACCCTTCCCCCATCAATACCCCACCCTATGTAGAGGATAATATTACCCTTCCCCATCAATACCCCACCCTGTGTAGAGGATAATATTACCCTTCCCCATCAATACCCCATCTTATCTATGTAGAGGATAATATTACCCTTCCCCCATCTATACCCCATCTTATCTATGTAGAGGATAGTATTCCCCTTCCCCCATCTATACCCCATCTTATCTATGTAGAGGATAATATTCCCCTTCCCCCATCAATACCCCACCCTATGTAGAGGATAATATTACCCTTCCCCCATCAATACCCCATCTTATCTATGTAGAGGATAATATTACCCTTCCCCCATCAATACCCCACCCTATGTAGAGGATAATATTACCCTTCCCCCATCAATACCCCACCCTATGTAGAGGAAAAGGAAACATATTAATTCAAACTGCACCTCCTCCTGGACACAAATACCAGTAACAGGAATTGACCAGGTTCCTTCTCCATTTCCTGTCTCTGTTGTCAGGTGACTTCAGGAGTTGGACAATGTGTGTTCCTACGGAAATCACTTGGCAATATGATTTGAACCGAAAACTATGGACTTGTTTCTCTGCAAAAAAAAACGAGTTTTGTTTTTGTTGTGAATCACTAAAGTCACATTTGCTGTCATAATGCATGTAGATGACTTTTGTATTATTTTCCAGATGGCATCCAAACTATTCATTCACATGCTATGGAACACAGACATGTTATGCTACAAGGGGCAGCAGTCAGAACAGAGTGTTATATGGAGAGGTTTGTATGGATAGAACACACCAACCTCACTATGTGTCTATAGTTAGACCTGGTTTGTCCACAGAGGGTCTACAGAGTGATAGGAATGTCTTTGCAGTTTGTACTTTATCTGTAAATCTGATGTATGTTGGGAATAGCTGAGCTGTACTCCTTCAGGGGTGAGAAGATGCTCTGAGTGGATGTCTTATCTCAGCCCTAGCTGAGGAGGAAATCTCTCTCCCTCTCTCCCTCTCCCTCCCACATCCGTCCACCTGGGTTCAGAAGACAGGAAACAAGCTGCTCTGACCAGTCCCATGTTCCACCGAGGAGAGGAAACGGTGGAGTGGAATTAACCCAGGTTGCTAAGGAACGATGGCCCTGGAAATGCCTACTATGAAATGGATGACCCACTACACACAGTTATCGCACGACATCTGGCTTGTAGGACCAACGTCCCAAGTCTGATATGTGACACAGTAAAACACACCATATTCCAAGAAATAGTCATCAACTGGACTCCAATGGGTTTGCAGGCAGCGTTTTCCTCAGAACATAGAGAGCATAGAGAGATAGAGAGATGTGATTGGTATATTAACAGTGTTCCTATTTAACGACTCAGCGACTCCAGATGTTGAACCAACAGAAATGCTGATGGGAGAGACTTCTAAAGGCAACAACTATTTCCCCTTTTCTCTTAGTAGACTGACATGTTTCATCCTCCAATACCCCTCAGAACTTCTATTCAAATGTTTAGGCTACTTTATATTCTCTCTCTATATAATGTGTACATACATACATACATACATATACATAATATGCATTATTTCATTGCTGACCTTGCAGTTGTAGTACATTAGTCCCTCACTACATGACCAGATGGATTAGTCCCTCACTACATGACCAGATGGATTAGTCCCTCACTACATGACCAGATGGATTAGTCCCTCACTACATGACCAGATGGATTAGTCCCCCATTATGATGCAGCAGATGGATTAGTCCCCCATTATGATGCATCGGATGGATTAGTCCCCCATTATGATGCAGCAGATGGATTAGTCCCCCATTATGATGCATCACATGGATTAGTCCCCCATTATGATGCATCGGATGGATTAGTCCCCCATTATGATGCATCGGATGGATTAGTCCCCCATTATGATGCATCGGATGGATTAGTCCCCCATTATGATGCATCGGATGGATTAGTCCCCCATTATGATGCATCAGATGGATTAGTCCCCCATTATGATGCATCGGATGGATTAGTCCCCCATTATGATGCATCTGATGGATTAGTCCCCCATTATGATGCATCGGATGGATTAGTCCCCCATTATGATGCATCGGATGGATTAGTCCCCCATTATGATGCATCAGATGGATTAGTCCCCCATTATGATGCATCAGATGGATTAGTCCCCATTATGATGCATCGGATGGATTAGTCCCCCATTATGATGCATTTATCATTATGATGCATCGGATGGATTAGTCCCCATTATGATGCATCGGATGGATTAGTCCCCCATTATGATGCATCAGATGATACTCATAAAACTTGCTGCAGGTTCGCAGTCCCTGCTAATCTCTCTTTGTAATGACGTGAATGAGCTGAGTGATAGCAAACCAACACAGGGTACATTGTTGTGGGTACGTTGTTGTGCTACTGTGTTAAGCTGACAGGCATCATATTGCATAACATCCCAACGTTCCCCTCAAAATCTTATTCCCTTGTGGATTGTTAAGAGTCCCCTGTCATCCTTACAGCTTTGATCTGGTTACAGGTCTGACACTAATATGTATTATCCTCTCCTCTACGTTCCAGAGGCTTCCTACACGCTGTTAGGGGCTGCAGCCCTAAAGGCTCCTTACTCCCTTTATAGTGCACTACTTTCAACAGGGGACCTTAGGGCCCTGGTCATAAGGAGTGCACTATATAGGGAATAGGGTGCCGTTTGGGACGAAGTCAGGGGGATCGGCTGAGCTCTCCAAATTAAAGCTGGAGGGTGGCGAGGGTGTTCTGCAGCTTACCAAACACAGTCAGCTCAGCCCTGTCAGTCTGTCACACAGGACTCAATGTTGGACAGACAGATTGGTAATAGTCAAATTTGCTGACAAGACAAGCACCTCAGGTTTGGGAAAAATAAAGTTTATTCTGTGACTTTTTTTGCATCAGGAACTTTTTTATGTAACTTCTAAAATAGGTAAATCATCAGAATAATATTAACACACATCAGACACACAGATACACATGGCAACACAGAGACACATGGCAACACAGAGACACATGGCAACACAGAGACACATGGAAACACAGACACACATGGCAACACAGACACACATGGCAACACAGACACACATGGCAACACAGACACACGGCAACACAGACACACGGCAACACAGACACACGGCAACACAGACACACATGGCAACACAGACACACGGCAACACAGACACACATGGCAACACAGACACACATGGCAACACAGATACACAGATACACATGGTAACACAGATACACATGGTAACACAGATACACATGGTAACACAGAGACACATGGTAACACAGAGACACATGGTAACACAGAGACACATGGTAACACAGAGACACGGTAACACAGAGACACGGTAACACAGAGACACATGGTAACACACAGACACATGGTAACACAGAGACACATGGTAACACAGAGACACATGGTAACACAGAGACACATGGTAACACAGAGACACATGGTAACACACAGACACATGGCAACATAGAGACACATGGTAACACAAAGACACATGGCAACATAGAGACACATGGTAACACAGAGACACATGGTAACACAGACACATGGTAACACAGAGACACATGGTAACACACAGACACATGGTAACACAGAGACACATGGTAACACAGAGACACATGGTAACACAGAGACACATGGTAACACAGAGACACATGGTAACACACAGACACATGGCAACATAGAGACACATGGTAACACAAAGACACATGGCAACATAGAGACACATGGTAACACAGACACATGGTAACATTATTGAACATTTATGGATTGTGTTTATATGCTAGAACTGTCTTCTGTGTATTGTCATGTTTTCATTCCATTGTATTGTTCATACAGACTAACCAGGCCTGTATTGTACTGTTCATACAGATTAACCAGGGCTGTATTGTACTATTCATACAGACTAACCAGGGCTGTATTGTACTGTTCATACAGACTAACCAGGGCTCTATTGTATTGTTCATACAGACTAACCAGGGCTCTATTGTATTGTTCATACAGACTAACCAGGGCTGTATTGTATTGTTCATACAGACTAACCAGGGCTCTATTGTATTGTTCATACAGACTAACCAGGGCTGTATTGTATTGTTCATACAGACTAACCAGGGCTGTATTGTATTGTTCATACAGACTAACCAGGGCTGTATTGTATTGTTCATACAGACTAACCAGGCCTGTATTGTACTGTTCATACAGACTAACCAGGGCTGTATTGTATTATTCATACAGACTAACCAGGGCTGTATTGTACTGTTCATACAGACTAACCAGGGCTGTATTGTATTGTTCATACAGACTAACCAGGGCTGTATTGTATTGTTCATACAGACTAACCAGGGCTGTATTGTATTGTTCATACAGACTAACCAGGGCTGTATTGTACTGTTCATACAGACTAACCAGGGCTGTATTGTACTGTTCATACAGACTAACCAGGGCTGTATTGTACTGTTCATACAGACTAACCAGGGCTGTATTGTATTGTTCATACAGACTAACCAGGGCTGTATTGTACTGTTCATACAGACTAACCAGGGCTGTATTGTACTGTTCACACAGACAAACCAGGGCAGTATTGTATCGTTCATACAGACTAACCAGGGCTGTAATGTATCGTTAATACAGACTAACCAGGGCTGTATTGTAGTGTTCATACAGACTAACCAGGGCTGTATTGTATTGTTCATACAGACTAACCAGGGCTGTATTGTATTGTTCATACAGACTAACCAGGGCTGTATTGTACTGTTCATACAGACTAACCAGGGCTGTATTGTAGTGTTCATACAGACTAACCAGGGCTGTATTGTATTGTTCATACAGACTAACCAGGGCTGTATTGTATTGTTCATACAGACTAACCAGGGCTGTATTGTATTGTTCATACAGACTAACCAGGGCTGTATTGTATTGTTCATACAGACTAACCAGGGCTGTATTGTACTGTTCATACAGACTAACCAGGGCTGTATTGTACTGTTCATACAGACTAACCAGGGCTGTATTGTACTGTTCACACAGACAAACCAGGGCAGTATTGTATTGTTCATACAGACTAACCAGGGCTGTGTATTGTATGTTCATACAGACTAACCAGGGCTGTAATGTGTATACAGTTCATACAGACTAACCAGGGCTGTATTGTACTGTTCATACAGACTAACCAGGGCTGTATGTGTATCAGACTTAATGTATACAGACTAACCAGGGCTGTAATGTATCGTTCATACAGACTACAGACTAACCCAGGGCTGTATTGTAGTGTTCATACAGACTAACCAGGGCTGTAATGTATCGTTCATACAGACTAACCAGGGCTGTAATGTATTGTTCATACAGACTAACCAGGGCTGTATTGTACTGTTCATACAGACTAACCAGGGCTGTATTGTAGTGTTCATACAGACTAACCAGGGCTGTATTGTATTGTTCATACAGACTAACCAGGGCTGTATTGTATTGTTCATACAGACTAACCAGGGCTGTATTGTATTGTTCATACAGACTAACCAGGGCTGTATTGTATTGTTCATACAGACTAACCAGGGCTGCATGAGTTTCTGTTGGTCCATTTGGTCTCCCCCCTCCCCCATATGATCGTTGGAGGCTAACCTCCCCATCTCACACTGTCTGATTGGGAGAGGGGTCCGCTCTGGGCAGCACACACACACGCACACACACACACAAGCCTCTGGGTGTGAAAGGCTGGCTGCTTCCCTCACCCCAACACATTCACATGATGCTGCGACATTTCAGGCCCTCTGTGGATAATGCTTCTGCGATGTCTGATGGGGGGGTGTGTGTGTACGTGTGTGTGTGTGTACGTGTGTTTGTGTGTGTACGTGTGTTTGTGTGCGTGTGCGTGTGCATGTGTGTGTGTGTGTGTCTGCGCGTGCATGTGTGTGTGTGTGTGTCTGCGCGTGCATGTGTGTGAACGACTTTGTACCTAATCATGTTTACAGAATGTGACAAGCAAATCTATAAAAGACATCAACCAACGTGGAAAAAGAAATGTTCAGTCAATGGGGTGGAATTCTACTGAATGGTATTTTCTGAAACATGTGACGGAATTGACAGATCTGGGTCAGAGACCCAAGTCCAGGAAGAACTGTGACAATTTGTCTGGAAACGGTTACATGTACTCTCTAAAATAAAGAATGATATATTTTATATACGTTTATTATTTGTCTTACGGAAGTGACACAAACCATGTTGTCAATCGTAAATTGCTTGTAATAATGCACATCTGAAACTAGATTTTATTTAAAGTAATAGACTGTGTCTTTTGCCAGCAGATGCATAGGGGGGACAAGTCACTGTAACTAAGTGTGTCATCTGCTTGCAGATGCTGTTATGAATTGTCACACAGTTGTTGGGTCTCATCTGGTTATGCCTGTGGGTTGTGACCACTGGATCTTCTGTAATGACTGAGTCCATTCTGTCAACACTGGATAGAGCTTGGCTTCTGCTTGATAATACTAACAACTGAAAGCCCGGTGTAAGGTCTGGGGTGTGGAGTGGTGGAGGGTGTGGAGGGTGTGGAGGAGTGGAGGGTGTGTAGGGTGTGTAGGGGTGGAGGGTGTGTAGGGGTGGAGGTGTGGAGGTGTGGAGCGTGTGGAGGAGTGGAGGGGTGGAGGGTGTGTAGGGGTGGAGGGTGTGTAGGGGTGGAGGTGTGGAGGGTGTGTGGATAGGGGTGGAGGTGTGTAGGGGTGGAGGGTGTGTAGGGGTGGAGGGTGTGTAGGGGTGGAGGTGTGGAGGGTGTGCAGGGGTGGAGGCTGTGTAGGGGTGAAAGGTGTGTAGGGGTGGAGGGGTGGAAGGTGTGTAGGGGTGGAGGTGTGGAGGGTGTGTAGGGGTGGAAGGTGTGTAGGGGTGGAGGTGTGTAGGGGTGGAGGCTGTGTAGGGGTGGGAGGTGTGGAGCGTGTGTAGGGGTGGAGGTGTGGAGGATGTGTAGGGGTGGAGGCTGTGTAGGGGTGGAGGTGTGGAGGCTGTGTAGGGGTGGAGGTGTGGAGCGTGTGTAGGGGTGGAGGTGTGGAGGCTGTGTAGGGGTGGAGGTGTGGAGCGTGTGTAGGGGTGGAGGTGTGGAGGATGTGTAGGGGTGGAGGCTGTGTAGGGGTGGAGGTGTGGAGGGTGTGTAGGGGTGGAGGTTTGGAGGGTGTGTAGGGGTGGAGGGTGTGTAGGGGTGGAGGGTGTGTAGGGGTGGAGGTGTGGAGGTGTGGAAGTTGTGTAGGGGTGGAGGCTGTGTAGGGGTGGAGGGTGTGTCGGGGTGGAGGTGTGGAGGGTGTGTAGGGGTGGAGGGTGTGTAGGGGTGGAGGTGTGGAGGGTGTGTAGGTGTGGAGGGTGTGTAGGGGTGGAGGGTGTGTAGGGGTGGAGGGTGTGTAGGGGTGGAGGTGTGGAGGATGTGTAGGGGTGGAGATGTGGAGCGTGTGGAGGAGTGGAGGGGTGGAGGAGTGGAGGGGTGGAGGGTGTGTAGGGGTGGAGGGTGTGTAGGGGTGGAGGGGTGGAGGTGTGTAGGGGTGGAGGTGTGTAGGGGTGGAGGCTGGTAGGGGTGGAGGGTGGTAGGGGTGGAGGGTGTGTAGGGGTGGAGGGTGTGTAGGGGTTAGGGAGTGTGGGAGGGTGTGCAGGGTGGAGGCTTTGTAGGGGTGAAGGGTGTGTAGGGGTGGAAGGTGTGTAGGGGTGGAGGTGTGGAGGGTGTGTAGGGGTGGAAGGTGTGTAGGGGTGGAGGTGTGTAGGGGTGGAGGCTGTGTAGGGGTGGAGGTGTGGAGGGGTGGAGGTGTGGAGGCTGTGTAGGGGTGGAGGTGTGGAGGGGTGGAGGTGTGGAGGGTGTGTAGGGGTGGAAGGTGTGTAGGGGTGAAGGGTGTGGAGGGGTGGAAGGTGTGTAGGGGTGGAGGTGTGGAGGGTGTGTAGGGGTGGAAGGTGTGTAGGGGTGGAGGTGTGTAGGGGTGGAGGCTGTGTAGGGGTGGAGGTGTGGAGGGTGTGTAGGGGTGGGGTGTGGAGGGGTGGAAGGTGTGTAGGGGTGGAGGTGTGTAGGGGTGGAGGCTGTGTAGGGGTGGAGGTGTGGAGCGTGTGTAGGGGTGGAGGTGTGGAGGATGTGTAGGGGTGGAGGCTGTGTAGGGGTGGAGGTGTGGAGGGTGTGTAGGGGTGGAGGCTGTGTAGGGGTGGAGGGTGTGTAGGGGTGGAGGCTGTGTAGGGGTGGAGGTGTGGTGGTTGTGTAGGGGTGGAGGCTG
Organism: Oncorhynchus masou masou; assembly: GCF_036934945.1. Taxonomy (NCBI): domain Eukaryota; kingdom Metazoa; phylum Chordata; class Actinopteri; order Salmoniformes; family Salmonidae; genus Oncorhynchus; species Oncorhynchus masou. The sequence goes on from NW_027001685.1 coordinate 89,887, forward strand.
TGTAGGGGTGGAGGTGTGGAGGGTGTGTAGGGGTGGAGGGTGTGTAGGGGTGGAGGTGTGGAGGGTGTGTAGGTGTGGAGGGTGTGTAGGGGTGGAGGTGTGGAGGGTGTGTAGGGGTGGAGGGTGTGTACAGTTTAGCTGCATTACAAATGCACTACATTACAAATATACTACATTACAAATGCACTATTGTGCACTACTTTTCTTCATCTTAATTTGAGTTTAATTTGAAAATAATTCTGCAGCAACAGGAAATATTATGTGTATTATAATTAAATGGATTTTTTTTTTTTTTTTGAATTTTACCCCTTTTTCATGGTATCCAATTGTTTTTTAGATGGATGGATGGCACTGCTTCTTAACACAGCGCCATCCAACCCGGAAATACCAATGTGTCAGAGGAAACACCTGGCAACCTTGGTTAGAAGCGCCTGGCTCGCCACAGGAGTCGCTGGTGCGTGATGAGACAAGGATATCCCTACCGACCAAGGAACCCGGACGATGCTATGCCAATTATGCCCCACGGACCTCCCGCACGGCCGGTTATGACAGAGCCTGTTTGTGAACTGGATAAGGTTAGAGTCTCTGATGGCACAGCTTAACCACTGGATAACCCGGGAGGTTAAATTGAAATGCTTGTGGGGTTGATACATTTTTCATGGGGCAATTGGAAGTCCAACATTTTTTAATGGAAATTACAAACATTAGAAGCTTTTTTAAACCTTGAATATGCTACAGGTTTGCATTTCTGCTGTGGGGGAACATTCTCAGCAACAAAAGGATAAATTAGGATTACATCTTTAGGACTCTGGTCAATGGTAGTGCACTTTGTAGGGAATAAGGTTATGTTGTTTCTCGTTTACTCACCTCTGTTTAGAAAGACATGAGATCTGTATCTATGTTAGGTTGTTATGTATCTTACTGGATGGAAATGACCTCTGTGTGATGTTGTTGAAGTTCCCTCCAGGAATTCTTGTTTAGTCAGGATATTCAATGGAACTGAGTCTTTTAATTATGTGAGCACTTTATGATGTTGTTTGTGTGTCTGGGTTGGAAGTGAACTGGATAAGGTTAGGGTTAGTGTTCGGGTATCTGGAAGTGAACTGGATAAGGTTAGGGTTAGTGTTTAGGTATCTGGAAGTGAACTGGATAAGGTTAGGGTTAGTGTTTAGGTATCTGGAAGTGAACTGGATAAGGTTAGGGTTAGTGTTTAGGTATCTGGAAGTAAACTGGATAAGGTTAGGGTTAGTGTTTAGGTATCTGGAAGTGAACTGGATAAGGTTAGGGTTAGTGTTTAGATATCTGGAAGTGAACTGGATAAGGTTAGGGTTAGTGTTTAGGTATCTGGAAGTAAACTGGATAAGGTTAGGGTTAGTGTTTAGGTATCTGGATTGGAAGTGAACTGGATAAGGTTAGGGTTAGTGTTTAGGTATCTGGAAGTAAACTGGATAAGGTTAGGGTTAGTGTTTAGGTATCTGGAAGTGAACTGGATAAGGTTAGGGTTAGTGTTTAGGTATCTGGAAGTGAACTGGATAAGGTTAGGGTTAGTGTTTAGGTATCTGGAAGTGAACTGGATAAGGTTAGGGTTAGTGTTTAGGTATCTGGAAGTGAACTGGATAAGGTTAGGGTTAGTGTTTAGGTATCTGGAAGTGAACTGGATAAGGTTAGGGTTAGTGTTTAGGTATCTGGATTGGAAGTAAACTGGATAAGGTTAGGGTTAGTGTTTAGGTATCTGGAAGTGAACTGGATAAGGTTAGGGTTAGTGTTTAGGTATCTGGAAGTGAACTGGATAAGGTTAGGGTTAGTGTTTGGGTATCTGGAAGTGAACTGGATAAGGTTAGGGTTAGTGTTTAGGTATCTGGAAGTGAACTGGATAAGGTTAGGGTTAGTGTTTAGGTATCTGGAAGTGAACTGGATAAGGTTAGGGTTAGTGTTTAGATATCTGGAAGTGAACTGGATAAGGTTAGGGTTAGTGTTTAGGTATCTGGAAGTGAACTGGGCAGGGAAATAAGAACTGATACTATAGTTGAAGTTGGAAGTTCACATACATCTTAGCCAAATACATTTAAACTCAGTTTTTGACATCACAATTCCTGACATTTAATCCTAGTTAAAATTCCCTGTCTTAGGTCAGTTAGGATCACCACTTTATGTCAGAATAATTGTAGAGATAATGATTCATTTCAGCTTTTGTTTCTTTCATCACATTCTCAGTGGGTCAGAAGTTTACATACACTCAATTAGTATTTGATAGCATGGCCTTTGAATTGTTTAACTTGGGTCAAACGCTTCAGCTAGCCTTCCACAAGCTTCACACAATAGGTTGGGTGAATTGTGGCCCATTCCTCCTGACAGAGCTGGTGTAACTGAGTCAGATTTTCAGGCGTCCTTGCTCACAAACGCTTTTTCAGTTCTGCCCACAAATGTTCTATAGGATTGAGGTCAGGGCTTTGTGATGGCCACTCCAATACCTTGACTTTGTTGTCCTTAATCCATTTTGCCACAACTTTTGAAGTATGTTTGGGGTCATTGTCCATTAAGAAGACCCATTTGAGAACAAGTTTTAACTTCCTGACTGATGTCTTGAGATGTTGCTTCAAGATATCAACATAATTTGCCTTCCTCATGAGGCCATCTATTTTGTGAAGTGCACCAGTCCCTCCTGCAGCAAATTGCTCCCAAGGATGAACCAGACTTGTAGAGGTCCACAATTTCTTTTCTGATATCTTGGCTGATTTCTTTTGATTTTCCTATGATGTCAAGCAAAGAGGCACTGAGTTTGAAGGTAGGCCTTGAAATACATTCACAGGTGCACCTCAAATTGACTCAAATAATGTCAATTAGCCTATCAGAAGCTTCTAAAGCCATGACATCATTTCCTAGGAATTTTCCACGCTGTTTAATGGCACTGTCAACTTACTGTATGTAAACTTCTGACTGGAATTGTGATACAATTAATTATAAGTGAAATAATCTGTCTGTAAACAATTGTTGGAAACATTACTTGCATTACTTGCATCATGCACAAAGTAGATGTCCTAACCAACTTGCCAAAACTATAGTTAGTTAACAAGAAATTTGTGAGTGATTGAAAAACAAGTTTTAATGACTCCAACCTAAGTTTATGTAAACTAGTTTTAATGACTCCAACCTAAGTGGATGTAACCTAGTTTTAATGACTCCAACCTAAGTGTATGTAAACTAGTTTTAATGACTCCAACCTAAGTGTATGTAAACTAGTTTTAATGACTCCAACCTAAGTGGATGTAAACTTCCGACTTCAACTGTATGTAGTACCAGTCATTCCAGAGTTTTTCTTTATTTTTACTATTTTCTACATTCTAGAATAACAGTGAAGACATCAAAACTATGAAATAACACATATGGAATCATGTAGTGATCAAAAAAGTGTTAAACAAATTCTTTAAATCCTTTAAAGCCTTGATGACAGTCTTGATAACAGCATT